>NC_068290.1:36206701-36506701 GCF_025860055.1 Xyrauchen texanus
TGTTGCTATGACAACACAACACCGTAAACCCTAAAACATCCAATAAAAGCAAGGTGAGCAGCTTTATAGCTCAAATAATACACAAGTTAAAAAAATGTATGCGCTATCATACAATTATATGCTTCACATTTCTGCCTTTAAACCCTCCAAAGATGTACCCTATTCACTCCCATTGTAAGTGCATAGGTGTAACCTCGAGTTTTGCTATTTTTTTAAAGAAAATTAATGAATGAACATTACATTTATATAGCACTTTTCTGACACTACACTCAAAGTGCTTTACACAGTGAAGAGGGGACTCTCCTCAGCCAATGTGCAGCATCCACCTGGATGATGCAAAAGCAGCCATAGTGCACCAGTACACTCACCATACACCAGCTATTGGTGGAGAGGACAGAGTAGAGTTATAGAGCCAGTTAATGGTTAGGGATTATTAGGAGGCCATGATTGAGAAGGGCCAACGGGGGGAATTTGTCCAGAACACCAGGGTTACACCCTTACTCATTTCAAGAAGTGCCCTGGGATGTTTAACAACGACAGAGAGTCAGGACATCAGTTTAACATCTCATCCAAAAGACAGTACCTTTTTACAGTATAGTGTACCTGTCATTATACTGGGGAATTAGGACCCAAACAGACTGCAGGGTGAACACCTCCTGCTGGCCTACCTCTTCCAGCAGTAACCTTAGTTCTCCCAAGGGGGTCTCCCATCCAGGTACTGACCTGGCTCAAACCTGCTTAGCATCAGTGGTAAACCGGTCATGAGCTACAGGGCAATATGGCTGCTAGATAAACAAAAGGATTGAGCTTAACTTGTATTGAACCTGGACTATTCCTTAAAGGATGTAAATACCATAGAAGACCCTGCAACTATATAGAAATGCCCTAGCAACCAATCACTACCATTTGCAGCTACACAATTAGAGGGGGTGCATTGCATATGCTGTATACCCCGTTTTTGTGCCACTCACTGCCTAAGCATTGTGGCAACAACTTTTGCACAGGCAAGTAACACTTTTCTTCAGAAAATGTTTTGTCATTTTGCTACCTGTGTGCTTTCCTGTCCTCAACAAGTCGTCCTCTTCCATTCAATAATCATCTTCAGTTTCAGCTCCTCTCAGTCAGATCTACCCTCATTATGTCACAGACAGCAGCTGTGCTGAGCCTGAGGCAGCTCACTCTAAATATCACATGGACCAATTAAAGCATTGTCTCTGTCCCTCATGTGGGCTGATGTGCAGGGACTGAAAAGGGTTAATGAGTGGGCTCAGGGATCTTCTCTGCCCTCCCCTTCATTCAGGCAGTGATGGGATTTTCCTTATGCTTTTGTCATGTCATCCGCACCCTTAAAGCTCAACCATATATTGAGGGTCATTACAATATTCATGAGGGACAGTTGGAAAGCCCTGTCCTCTTCTCTGCCTGTTGACGTGTAACCTACCGTATGTGAAACGTCACAGACTCAGCGCATGTCTGTCTGAAGAGCATGTGATCCTGTGCCTGTTATAGGGACAGATCAACCAAAAATGAAAGTTTCGTCAACATTTACTAATCGTCATTTTGTTCCAAACCTGTATGATTGTCTTTCTTCTGCTGGAACACTAAAGGAGATGTAAGGCAGAATGACAGCCTCAGTCACCATTCACTTTCATTGCATTTTTGCTTCTCTAAACATTGAAGGTGAAATTACTGAAGCTCTCATCCTGTATTCCACTGAAGAATACTATCTCTTTAGTTCACCTTCTGTTGCAGGCCAAATTGAAACAGGATATGGTGGGGTGTTTTAAACTGTAATGTAATGTCCAAACCAATTAAATTTCAGTTGATCAATCTGCAAAAGCACATGGTGCATGAAATATGTATTATGGTTCTAAGGACTTTTTTCTGTTTCCATTTTTTTTTTTTTCTGTGGTGGGAAAACGGATCTGATTTGCATATTAATGAGAGGCTTTGCAGATTGGCAAGTTGGAAAGTGTCATAGTGGTTGAATCTGATGCCAGAGGCCTGTGTACAGACAGGAAGAGGTTTAGACTGCATTCTTGTACACTGCAAACATGTGCTGCTAACATTGCAGGCTTAACAAGGGCAGCTGGTCAACAACTGCACCTCATGTACACTGTGCATATCATATTACCTCATTGAACATAGCTAGTATGGGGTCTAACTTCAAATAGAATCAAGAATGCTTGAGCTTTGTGATATTTTGTGATGCAATTAATAATTAAAAGGACAAATAATCTGTACACGAAACACATACAAGTTATTTTTACAGTAGAAAGTAATTAAAATTATTAAATAAAATTATTTTTACCCAACCTATTAATAAATACAGTTAACCCCTAACCCCAAGTATTAAACATAAATCAGGCCACAATATGAACAAATGATAAATTATAGGGTACAACGGGGCCAAAATCATGTGATCATCGTGTGCATTCCCTAAAGGTTGAGTTAGAGATTATTTTATCTAATATTTAAAGAGGCACTATTATGCTTTTTGGGATTTTACATTTCCTTTAGTGTGTAATTTAGCAGTTTGTGCATGTAAAAGTTCTGCAAAGTTACAAAGCACAAAGTCCAGCAAAAGGGAGTTATTCTCTCCCAAAGACAACACTGCTCAAGAACTAAAGAAACAGCTGGATTGTAGTCCAGGCATTTCTTCTGTAAAGTATGTCACTATGTAACACATTTGCACAATGCCCGCCTCATGGCTACTGTGGCCCACCTGCCAGGATGAGTTGGGTAAGTGTTGTCGCCATGTCGAGAAGATGCTGTTTTCTTCACTGGGAAAGCAAAACCTCTTTTTGGAATTGAAATGGTTCAAATGTATTTCTACAAATATTCCTCAGCAGTACAACCACAACCAATGCTGGATTTTCAAGAAGGTTACTCCTGAAAGATGGTGCAGTTCCCAAATTGTTGGGACAATCTGGCGCTTCAAGATCGCAACCTGTAAGTATGCTTGACTATTTGTGGATTTATCTGCTACCGAGAGTTCAAATGTGGAGTCTTGTGTTGTAGCTACATTGTACACCCAGTGCCCAGCTCTGTTAACCTGCTAGCTAATGTTATTACATTTAAATAGTTTTGGTAATCATCTGCCGGTCCAGTTTTACCTACAATTGTGTAGAATTATGCAGATTGTTTGTCATGAATACTGATCAAGTGTGGAGATGGATTTATTTTTACAAAAAGGTAATTTTACATCTGTAATCCACGGTAGTGCTCGCCTAACTTGCTATGTAACGTTATTGTTTTGGTAAGGGTTTACTATTCAGCTGTGGGCCTGCTTTTACTTAAAACTGTGAAATGTCGTACTCAAGTCGTGCTTGCGAAAGTGGTTCGGGTAGATCAGCTTGTTCTTCCAATCTTTAATTTTCGGACTCAAACTGGTGTGGCAAAAACTGACACCACTGTAACCATAGTTACAATAGTGTTTGCAGCTGTTAAGGAAGCCTGAAACTCAAGGGACATTATATTTGCAATGCACACTCTACACGGTTGACCAATCACAACAGACTAGGCCAGCTGACCAATCAGAGCAGACTGGGATTTTTGGAAAGAGGATGAAGATAGGTTTAGCAGAAATGTACAGTATGAGAAAAATAATTTGTTTTTTGAACATTAAATCATGTAAACCTATTTTAATTTAAAATTTTGAACCTGTAAATAAGAATAATATGGGCTCTTTTATACCTTTTTGATGTGTCACAAAATGTATGTAGCTAATGAGTGGTGGTGGTGTAATCACATAACTGGTAATCTGGTAATCAGAAGGTTGCTGGTTCGAGCCCCACAGCCACCACCATTGTGTCCTTGAGCAAGGCACTTAAATCCAGGTTGCTCTGGGGGGATTGTCCCTGTAATAAGTGCTCTGTAAGTCGTTTTGGATAAAAGCGTCTGTCTGCCAAATGCATAAATGTAAATGTATTGTGAGACAAAATACTATATTTGTCATTTTCAGTGTTGGTGATTAAAAAAGTTTTTCAATACATTTCCAGTAATTGAAAGGTTAGTATTTGGGGTAAAAATCCCCCTTGTTTCAGGGGCTAATAGTCCCCCATAAAATACATTGTTTTTCTTAAGTGGGGGAAATAGATTTGTTCCGAACAATGTTCAAAGTGGGCATAATGTTCAAAACTCTTACTGAGCACTGTATTAGGAACACCTGTACACCTAATTATTCATGCGATTGTAACCAGCCAATCATGTGGCTGCAGTGAAGTACATAAAAGTTAATGTTCACATCAACCATCAGATCGGCAGTTCTGTATTCCACTACAGTTACAATTTAAATAATTGTTATTTAGAATACAGTTTTTACAATTCCTGTAAAAATATCTAAAAATCTTTAAAACAAGATCAATTTGATTTATCTTGTTTTAGAAAAACACTGCATAAGTTTTTATAGTCAAAACAAGTGAAAAAAATCTACCAGTGCTGAAGAAGTAATCCAAAGTATTTAGAATACGTTATCTAATGGAATACATCACAAATTACATTTTACAGCATGTATTCTGTAATCTGTAATTCATTTAAAAAGTAACCCTCCCAACCCTGCTTAAGGCGGATAAGCTATAACAGCAGAAGACCACTTAGGGAACTTTTTTAGGACCATAGTGTTCCTGATAAAGTGCTTATATAAATAGTTTAAAATTTCTTATTTTTTTCACAAAAATTATGTTGCCCCATCAATATTCAATAGAAAGGTAAAGTACATTTTCAAGGTGCCTCATTGTGCCCTACCTTCAATCATGGCTTGAAGAAAGGTGTGCTAAGCAATTGTACTTGTGATTTTTGCCTGGTGAATGAACAATGACATACTCTATACACTTATGTATCTAGGGACCAGATTGTCATTGAAACTTGGTGATCTTTGGAATTGGACCAGTAAGTAACCACCTAGCAATGCAATAAAACCACATAGCTAAAAAATTCTAAGATAAATAGCATACAATATAGATTTTATCATCATTATTTTATGTTCAACTGACCTCTTGATTTCACTGTGATATCACTGTCAGATTAAGTACTTACAATAATGCTTTTCAAATGTCCCTGATCATCTCGTTTCACACCATGCGTAACACTCTGATGTCACCAACAACATATCTGACTCCAGTTTCAGACAACAAACATGCCCTTTTTCATTCTCCCACTCTCAGAACTAAAGCAGAGGACTAGGGGGCACCAAAGACTTCTAAAGCACGACCATGGCAAACACAGCCGGCTTTGTTATCGCTCTCCTGCACACTCTCTGAGCAAAGTTTAAGCTGATACAATGACAAGCAGTGTGGTGTTGGGCTATTCTAATCAGGCAGGGTGCGTGTGTTAATTTGACACTAGCAACAGCACAATTAAAAAGCCAGTGCTGTGTTTACACTAGCTGGCCTGTGTAACCGCTGAATGAGAAATATAAACAGCTTAACTGCTGGGGAGAGTGCGGATCTGATGGTGTGGGCCTCTCTGCAGCCTGGAATACGTGCAGTCACAAACTCCCACTGATGGAATCCGAAAAATCGGCATATTGTGCGGAACACAAAACAGAGCTTCTTTTCATGGCTGGCGTTCGATGCGAACAAAGGCCAGGAGAGGTTTGGGGAAATAAATATGATCTTTTCTAATCAGTTGGATAGTGTAGAGCTGGTTGAAGCTTTGACAATCCTCTGAATCGCAGTGCTTATGGATGTGCCACTCTCTCGGAATGGAGGAGTCATCGGCTATGTAAATCCATCGGTTGGACTTCCATTGTCCCCTAAATTCTGTACTTCAAGTCTGGTTATCCTAGAGTTCAAAATCCTCATATAGAGGATCATATTTGGATGCTGGCATGGTCCAGTATCAGGTGGATTTGTCAGTAATCTCAGTAATCAGTAATCTCCAGGCCTGTGTGGAAACCATCCAGCTTTTCCAATTTCACATTCAGGGACAATATTAACAGACCAGCATTTATTTGGAGTCACAATACGGTCATGCCACGGCTATTGTGAATAATCTGCCCAGAGAGGTTGGCTCATGCTATTCATTGTTCTTATCTGTTTGACTACTTAAAGATACACTATGTAACTTTTTTTGTAACAAAAATGTTATTAATGAGAGAGTGCAACAAAAATCCATCTTCCAAACCATGTCTTTACACAAATACACTTTGATAAACCTATAATAATGATTTATATTTTAGAGCTGTTAGACGAATTTCGTGGGGAATTGCATACATGTGTCATTCACCCATGCATGTTCACATCATGTCCATACACAGAGAAAATAAGCTCTGGCTACAGTAGCACATGTATGGTGTGGGAGTAGCATGAAGCTGAAAGTTTGTTGTAACATTGAATGAGAAAAATTTACCATGGATCATTCAAAACGGCAAACCTCCAAGGAATCACTGGTTGTAAAAACAAAGAAACCCTGAACAGAGCAGAGTCTACAAGCAAAAAGGGAAAGCGACAGAGTCCATAATAAAACCGGAATCAACATCAGCTTGGCTTTTCAGAGGTGGCGACAACTGAAAGGATTTAAAAGCTATCCAGAGATGGCGTTTGTCTTATTCAACAGCAGGGGCGGCTGCAGCTTGTACAGCCATACGCATTGTGCGTACCATGAGCGCTTCGACAGACCCGAGAAATATTTACTCTCTGAATATTTCATCAATCATAAAATGTGTCCAATGTGCATATTTCTGTAGGCTGTTTAAAAGAACTAGCAATGCCCAATTTGTGAATTAATAATACTTTTGAGTTGGTTCTTTTCAGTGAATTGTCCAAACAGGCTTGCAAAACAGTCTGAATCGATTCGTGA
The DNA here is from genome assembly GCF_025860055.1 of Xyrauchen texanus. Taxonomy (NCBI): domain Eukaryota; kingdom Metazoa; phylum Chordata; class Actinopteri; order Cypriniformes; family Catostomidae; genus Xyrauchen; species Xyrauchen texanus. The sequence goes on from NC_068290.1 coordinate 36,213,503, forward strand.
TTCAGTACAATTTGTTCGGTCTGCTCTCTCACTGAATCATTTGGAGAAGTTTCTCACACAGTAAAAAAGTTTCTGGATATTTACAAATACAGAGAACAAACAGCGCTGGACACAGTGTAAATTTACCTACAATAAACTGAAACGAAAGGCTTTTTGAGAGGTAACTTTAAGAAACTTCAGCTAGTTCTGTATCATGTGAACAAGGGGCTGTTCAAACTGAACGTGGTTTTGCATCTGCTTGTGGTGTTTTTCAATCGTTTTCCATATTTACGTACTGTACATTTTCTAGATAGATGTCTTTTAAAAACTGTGTAAGGTTTGTGTTTTTAGCATCTCTCACAGGAGTGCTGCATTTTTAGAATCTGTTTCAAGTTAAAAAGAACTTCTTCAACTGATTAAAAGGCGTCTCAAGACACCTGCGTTGTACTCTATTCGTTGTGGTGTGTTTTGTTTTTTAGTGCTAAAACGCGTCTGTCTGAACTGCTACTGGAAGTAATGCTTTAGCCAATAGTTACATGAATGCTACTCATCCTCAAGAAAATAAAACAAATGCTTATCTCAAAGTCGCCAGTATGGAATGTTTTGGTGTTGTTTTTTGCACGTGCGCACGCACGCACACACACACACACACACACAAAATCACACGGGGGAGCATGCCATCAGACCCCCTAGATATAAGGTTTATTGGGCAGATTTCTGTGCGTACCCTCAGATTAAATCCTGCAGGCACCCCTGTTCAACAGGTAAGATATTTTAATGATATGGTTTATGTATAGTTGTGTAATCACACACACACACACTTCTGTGTGTGTAGTAAAATACAATTATTATACTGTAATCTGTGCAGAACTTTACACTTACTAGCACACGTGTGTATTTTTCTGAATGTGGCGAGTGGGGTGCAGTTTCGAGACACAAGCTCAAGTTGATTTCTAAATAAAAGTCCGACTACGCCACCCTAGGAGTTAACCCCAGGGAAAATACTCAAACATTGAGTAAAGCACACAGGTTCGGTTCCCTCATAAAGTTAGACAGGAGAGACGTGAGTACAATATAAAAATACAAATGTTTATTTTACAAAAGTGATTAAAAATATTGGACACTAAGATCCACATCAAACACTGACAACCCCACTTCAAATCAAAGAAACACACGCACACAAAACAAAATAGCAATTATATATATAACTGTAAAGCAAATACCAAATAATAACAGCAGGGCTGGGGCTCCCAATGACAGGAATCACCTGTGGAGTTTGGTTTTACAGGGCACACGCTCACGCAAGCACACACACCCGTGCAGTCGAATCACACCATCACACACAAAGTGTACACTGCACACGATAAAGAACCACCACCACAAGGAAAAGCACTCCGCCGTGGGACCCCAGTTCCTGCAACAAAAACTATAAAAATGAACATGGAAATGGAGACATTCCTAATAAAGCAAAAATAAGGAAAAACAGTAACCGAAAAGGATCAAATAATTGGTCTTGAGATTATTACAAAGCAATTTCAAACTCAGATGTTCACATCACGACAAATGGGATGACATCAAATGAATGTCAATCACATGCACCCAGAGCTATAACCACCTATGTTATATATGAACAGTTTCAATAAAGCAAAAGAAAAGAGTTAAATCAAAGAAACAAAACCAGTCTTGAGATTATTACAAAGCAATTTCAAACTCAGATGTTCACACACACAAATGGGATGACATCAATAAATGTCAATCACATGCATCCCGAGCTATAACCACCTGTTATATATGGACAGTTTCAATAAAACAAAAGAAAATAGTAAATCAAAGAAACAAATAGGAAATATGAAGCAGGGCACTAAAACGACACGATAAGAACCAAACGAGCAGTCCCCTGTTATAATGATGATCGCGTCGCCGCGGCTGTATCAACCACAGCGCTTTAACAGCGTGAGCAGCAACAAACAAATCACGGCGGAGAACGAGAAGTCCCCTTCTGATTATAGTGATGATCGCGTCAGCGCGGGCGCTTTAACAGCGTGAGCAGCAACAAACAAATCACGGCAGAGAACGAGAAGTCCCTTCTGATTATAGTGATGATCGCGTCAGCGCGCGGCGCTTTAACAGCGTGAGCAGCAACAAACAAATCACGGCAGAGAACGAGAGGTCCCTTCTGATTATAGTGATGATCGCGTCAGCGGGCGCTGGCGCTTTAACAGCGTGAGCAGCAACAAACAAATCACGGCAGAGAACGAGAGGGAGAATCCTAAAACGACAAGAGATGATGTTACAATCCTCATCCGATCACAATCATGGTTGCATTTAAACACTTACCATCAGGATATCCTGTCAGATAGCACGCTTTATAGCCACAGATTAGTCACAGTCATGCCCACCAATAGCACAATGGGATACAGGGAATCACACCTATTTTAGTACGCGAAAAGAGTGTTAACCACACACAGCCACACCGCACCATTATAATGAGCACTTCACAATAAACATACCTGCTAGACGAGCAATAAGCACATCCACAGACAGCGCGAATGGGCACAGCACCAACACGTAAAGCTGCACTATAATTAACAGAGACGATTCCACATTATACACACCACAACAATCATCAACTATTACAGCATAGCGTGCTTACCTACAGGCACCGTCGACACGAAGCAAGCAAACGGGGAAAACAGACGTGACGCATCCCGGATGACAACCAATCAGCCTTTAAATAGAACATACTGCTTGCTGATAGGCCAATATTGCTGTCAATCACCTAATCCCGTTACATTCCACCACCAGTTTCTGCAACGCCGCCCGACGGTGAACCAAGCAAACTCCCGACCAGGAACTCTCAGTTCCAAGGCCGAAACAGGGTACCGCCTGTACTACTCACTATTCGGGACACTGAACCAGTACCCACCGCTCGAGGAAGGTGATGCCTATTAGAGTGCTGACCTGCAGTTCCCCGCCCAGTCCTTCTCACCATAACCTCACCATCCTCTAGTGAGTTAGAAGGCACTACCAATGATGGTAAACCCATAGTACCCTCTGTTACCCCACAGGTCTCCACAACTTGCAGAGCATCAGATGTCTGAGGGGGAGGAGGAACAATGTCCTGTACCCTCGCCCTACCTCTAACTTGTGGGGTCTCGTTCACCAAGACAAACAAATCCTCATCACACTCCTCTTCCGGGAACTGCACAGGCTCAGCTACTGGACTATCCGGACTGTCAGGCAACCCAATCAGCATGTCCTGGCAGATCTGAGCCTTTAGCAAAGATCGGTGCACATTCTTGACTTTTCCCAGATCTGTAACGGGAGCAATGGTATATACTGCCCCCCCTGCTTTAGGTGACCTCATTACCTGGTAGACCACTGAGCTCCACAGGTCCTGGATTTTACATCTACCTCTCACACCATGATTGCGGAGGTATACCAGCTGACCCTCCTTCAGTGGTACTTCCTTCACCTGTAGGTCATGCCGGCCTTTCTCCGACCGGCTGCAGCACCCAACCGCTCACAAGCACCCTGAAATGCCACTTGCAACCGATCCTGCTGCTCCAGAATCCACCTGTTAATACCGCCAGCCGATGGCTCTTGGACTCTGCCCAGTAAGAAGTCAACCGAAGTCTGGGTTCCTGTCCAAACATTAAAAGAATGGAGACTCCCCAGTTGCCTGATGAGGAGTAGTATTGTATGCTAAGAGGACCTGAGGAAGACAAAACGGCCAATCACCCTTTTTGGAGGGCGGCAAAGTGCGCAACAGATCATGCAACGTTCTGTTGAAGCTGCTCAGCACTGCCCGCTTCCAGCCGGGTGATATGGAGTGGTACGGATTTCTCAACTCCATACAGAGAACAAAGCTGTTGAATGAGGACTGATTCAAAATTACGACCTTGGTCAGAGTGGATGCGACCCGGCACTCGAATTTACAAAACCACTCTACCACTAGAACCTGGGCTACCGCCTCTGCCCGTTGGTCTCTAGTAGGTACTGCCAATGTATATTTTGTGAAAATATCGGTCATGACCAGTACGCTTTCAAGGCCAGACCTTGAGGGCTCCAACACTGTAAAATCTAAGGCCACAATGTCATTAGGCCGAGCAGCCAATAGGTGCCCCATAAAACTACCAGGGGCAGAAGGAACACCTTTAGCACACTGGCAGCGATCACACTCCTGACACCAGCGGGCAATATCTGCCGACATACCAGGCCAGTAGCATCGCTCTCGCGACTAGCTGGAATGTACGCTCTACCCCCTGGTGCCCATGCTGTTGATGAAGCTGGGTCAAGACATAGTGTTTCATAACTGCCGGCAATAGCACCTGGAAGATTTCCTCCCCGCCTGAACGAAACACATGCCGGTAGAGCACTCCATCAGTCTCCACCAGGCGGTCCCATTGCCGGAGCAAAATAATTACCAACCTGGAGAGTTTCTTACGCTCGTCAGGAGTCGGGGCGACTTGCGCCTCCAAAACACCAACAACTCTCCTATAACTGGGTCTGCTACCTGCTGAGCACCCATGTCACTACTGGAAGTACAAGGAAAGGAGGTAACCTGGTTAACCGAGGTCACCAATCCACCTTGGGCAGCTTGCTGCAAGGCCACTGGAACGGCCATACCGAACACCACTGGTGCACATCTCCCGAACCCGGAAAGTTTTGGCGCGACAATGCGCCAGCATTGCGATTGCTTCTCCCTGATCTATACTTGATCTCAAAATCAAAGGATGCTAATTGGGCAGCCCAGCTGTTCCATGGCACCCAATTTCGCAGAAGTCAGGTAGCTAAGGGGTTGTTATCAGTAAATACCATGCATTTCTGGCCCAACAAGTACTCCCTAAACTTTTCAGTCATGGCCCACTTGAGCTCAAAAACTCCAGTTTCATTGAGCTATAGTTGGATGTATTGCGCTCAGTGGGCCTAAGACTGCGACTGCCATAAGCTATAGGGCGACCTTGCCCTGTTGCTCCTGTGAAAGGACTGCCCCTAGGCCTCCATGACTGGCATCTACCTCCAAAATGAAAGGCAGTGAAAAGTCGGCATAGGCGAGCACTGGGGCTGTAGTTAACTTCACTTTCAACCCCTCAAAGCCACACTGACATTCCGCAGACCAAGCTTCAGCAAACTCCTGAACACCCCGCTCGGGTGCTTTGGGCTTGCCAGCTGAGCCACCAGCCTGTGGAGGGGGCAGCCAACTTGGCGTAACCCATCCACAAACCGCCGGTAATAACTAGCAAATCCCAAAAATGAGCGTAACTCTGCAACGCTGGTGGGACAAGCCCATTGTACAACTGCCTCTACCTTTCCGGGATCAGTAGAAACTCCTTCTGAAGAGATGACATGCCCCAAATAATGTACTTCTTTTTGAAAAAGGCACACTTAGATAGCTTGGCCTTCAATCCTTCAGCCTGCAAGCTGCTCAGGACAACCTCCATCCGAAGCGAGATGTTGATCCACTGAGGAGGAAAAGACAATGATATCATCAAGATATAAAAGAAGGGACTGGCACTGATGGTCACCAAACAACCGCTCCATCAATCGTTGGAAGGTGCTTGGGGCATTGCACAATCCAAATGGCATCCTATTCCACTCAAATAGGCCAAAAGGAGTGCAAAAAGCAGTTTTAGATTTGTCCCTCTCAACTACCGGTACCTGATTGTACCCGCTGGCCAGGTCCATGGTAGAAAACCAACGGGCCCCAGCCAGCGAGTCCAAAGTCTCCTCAATACGTGGTAGAGGGAACGATCCTTCCTAGTCTTCGAATTCAAGCTGACGGTAGTCCACACACATGCGCAGACTACCATCTTTCTTTTGACCAGGACGATGGGCTAAGCATAAGGACTACAGCTCTCTCTAATTACCTGAGTTTCCAACAATTGATTGATATGTGCCTTCACCACCTCGTACTCAGATGGAGGAATACGACGGAACCGCTGCCTAACAGGGATGTCATCCAACAAGGGGATCTCATGGGATATCAAATTAGTACAACCCAGATCCCCATCGTTCATAGAGAACACAGGCACATACTTCTCCAGTAGTGCCCTAACCTTAACCTGTTCTTCTTCTGACAGCACAGCCAAATCGAACAGAGCTATCTGTTCCTGTACAGTGGAGGGGCCCTGCGCAACCTGTGTACTCACGTTGGCTGTAACAGTCTTAACTTCAGTAACTTCTGGGGCAAACTGATCACATCCACCTTGTTCACCGTACCAATAACAGTGCTAGCGTACAGCACTACATCCATAGTACCAACATTAACTACGGGCACATAGACTGTACCACCATCCACCACTAAAAGAGAAGGAGATGCCAGCAAACCTGCCGGTAGACCCGAAGCTGGTGGTTCGAACAGGACTGTAACGCTCGAATATGTCATAGAACAGGTTGCTGCAACAAATTTCATGGTGCCACCACGATGCGACACGCCCGACGCCCCCGCGACCTTAACTCGCCCCCACAATCCAAAACCGACTGAACGCCAACCTGATGGCAATATTGTAAAGCCTCCTGCGACACCACGGGTAGTTTGAAAAGCGCTGTGCCATGCTGGCCAAAGAGCTCCCGGTAGCAGCGGCTCAGGATGTTCATACCCAGCACCCCAGGAACAGCTGCACACACACCACCAGGAGGATCTCGGACCACCAGCACACCGCAACCCAAAACCACTCGGCCACAAAGCTCCACGTCCAGTTCCAAATAACCAATATAAGGGATTGACAGGCCGCTGGCGGCTCGAAGCTGTAACCAATGACATGATCTAAGCCGCTCCTGACCCCATAGCCCAAAATTAGCCACAAAACAACTCTCAGTAAGGGTGGACACCATAGATCCGGTGTCCACCAGGCAAGGTACCTGAACCCCACCCATCAATACTAAGAGCTGTGGGCAAGTAGACATAAAGCGCGACATAAAATCGGAAACAGGTAAATTTTTGGAGCCTATCTGATTCCCAACCAAGTTGCGGCCCTGAGACTCGGTGGGAACTAGTTTTCCGACGGCTGCATAGATGACTGTCCACCCCTCATTAAAGCAGAATTCACACGGGCTGATGGCGGAACAGATAGCCGCTCCCTCGCAATCCCTGGCAAAATGGCCCGGTTGCTGACACCTTCTGCAAATTAAATTAGCCTTAAATGGTCGCGACCGTAACGGGGATTTTGCAATTGAGCCATACCTTGAGTTAACTGGTCCAATTGTTGCTGCTGCTTCCTAAGCATATCCCGTAGTTCACTCATTTCTGACACAGCTGAAACACTGCTATTATGATTCTGATGTCCCTGCACCCCATATTGAATGCCATAAGTGGATGGGACAGACTGACTTCGACCACGCACCCCACCCGGCATGCCTTCTCTTTCCCAACGAAGAGCTTCGCTGCGTAATATCGAACAAGGTAGCAGTGGGTTGACGACGCACTAGTTGCTTAAGTTCACGTCGAAGAGCGCAATCATTGACATATTCAACAAACTGGTCTCTTAGCAAAACTTCACTATTAGGCATACCATGAGGCTGACTGACTTTTAACTTTTTCCAGAAGACTCATCAGGGCCAAGGAGAATTCCACCAATGTCTCCCCTCCTGCTGTCTTCTGGAAAAGAACGACTCCTGGAGCGCTACATAAGACTTCGTGCAACCATACAAATCACACAATACCTGAATAATTTGATTCGGATCCTCCTCTCGCCTCTAGACCGATAATCGAATCTCCTCCCTCGCCTGTCCCTCCAGATGATCAAACAAGAAAAATGCCTGATCCGCTGTAGACAGATGGCGAAGCCGCATACAAGCCTGGGCCTCCTCCACCCACTCATTGATGCCAATGCCCGACCGGCCACTAAACTTTGGGCACCTACGATCCCGAGGAACGAAAACAAACCGCTCCTGGGTCGATGCACCAGCACCAATACGTGGGGGATCTGCCGCAACAGGAATAGCAACATTAGATGGACCCGGTTGTGCAACAAACACTGGCTCTTGCCGCAGCCTTTCATTATCAGCTTTAAGTTGAGCTACTAAATCTCTCAACTCACGCAATTCATCCTCCATTTTTGTAACTGCACAAGCACTTACCACAAATAGATTGAATGGTGCCGATCAACCACAAAAAGGGACTGCCACGGTCTGCTTGTTTGGTTCCTACAGAAACACACACAAAAAGGAAAAAACAAAAAAACACCCACGTCTCTACTATACAAGAGGGAATCCTGCCGACTACGCCAGAATGTGGCGAGTGGGGTGCAGTTTCGAGACACAAGCTCAAGTTGATTTCTAAATAAAAGTCCGACTACGCCACCCTAGGAGTTAACCCCAGGGAAAATACTCAAACATTGAGTAAAGCACACAGGTTCGGTTCCCTCATAAAGTTAGACAGGAGAGACGTGAGTACAATATAAAAATACAAATGTTTATTTTACAAAAGTGATTAAAAATATTGGACACTAAGATCCACATCAAACACTGACAACCCCACTTCAAATCAAAGAAACACACGCACACAAAACAAAATAGCAATTATATATATAACTGTAAAGCAAATACCAAATAATAACAGCAGGGCTGGGGCTCCCAATGACAGGAATCACCTGTGGAGTTTGGTTTTACAGGGCACACGCTCACGCAAGCACACACACCGTGCAGTCGAATCACACCATCACACACAAAGTGTACACTGCACACCGATAAAGAACCACCACCACAAGGAAAAGCACTCCGGCCGTGGGACCCCAGTTCCTGCAACAAAAACTATAAAAATGAACATGGAAATGGAGACATTCCTAATAAAGCAAAAATAAGGAAAAACAGTAACCGAAAAGGATCAAATAATTGGTCTTGAGATTATTACAAAGCAATTTCAAACTCAGATGTTCACACGCGACAAATGGGATGACATCAAATGAATGTCAATCACATGCACCCAGAGCTATAACCACCTATGTTATATATGAACAGTTTCAATAAAGCAAAAGAAAAGAGTTAAATCAAAGAAACAAAACCAGTCTTGAGATTATTACAAAGCAATTTCAAACTCAGATGTTCACACACACAAATGGGATGACATCAATAAATGTCAATCACATGCATCCCGAGCTATAACCACCTGTTATATATGGACAGTTTCAATAAAACAAAAGAAAATAGTAAATCAAAGAAACAAATAGGAAATATGAAGCAGGGCACTAAAACGACACGATAAGAACCAAACGAGCAGTCCCCTGTTATAATGATGATCGCGTCGCCAGCGGCTGTATCAACCACAGGCGCTTTTAACAGCGTGAGCAGCAACAAACAAATCACGGCGGAGAACGAGAAGTCCCTTCTGATTATAGTGATGATCGCGTCAGCGGGCGCGGCGCTTTAACAGCGTGAGCAGCAACAAACAAATCACGGCAGAGAACGAGAGTCCCCTTCTGATTATAGTGATGATCGCGTCAGCGGCGCGGCGCTTTAACAGCGTGAGCAGCAACAAACAAATCACGGCAGAGAACGAGAGGGAGAATCCTAAAACGACAAGAGATGATGTTACAATCCTCATCCGATCACAATCATGGTTGCATTTAAACACTTACCATCAGGATATCCTGTCAGATAGCACGCTTTATAGCCACAGATTAGTCACAGTCATGCCCACCAATAGCACAATGGGATACAGGGAATCACACCTATTTTAGTACGCGAAAAGAGTGTTAACCACACACAGCCACACCGCACCATTATAATGAGCACTTCACAATAAACATACCTGCTAGACGAGCAATAAGCACATCCACAGACAGCGCGAATGGGCACAGCACCAACACGTAAAGCTGCACTATAATTAACAGAGACGATTCCACATTATACACACCACAACAATCATCAACTATTACAGCATAGCGTGCTTACCTACAGGCACCGTCGACACGAGCAAGCAAACGGGGAAAACAGACGTGACGCATCCCGGATGACAACCAATCAGCCTTTAAATAGAACATACTGCTTGCTGATAGGCCAATATTGCTGTCAATCACCTAATCCCGTTACATTTATAACGGCAATAATTTGTATAAATAAATCCTTTAGTCCTAGGTTTGCCATGCAAGTCTTGAAATGACTTGAAAACATTGACAATCTATAAATAAGTTACTACCATGGTGTATTTTGCCAGAATATCCTTCAGATATAAAAACTTTACAACGTTTGACCATTCGCTCTGATAAGATGCCCTGTGTCCATGTGTACACCGGAGCTCGTTGGCCATGGTAGGAGTGGGCATTGGCTCGTTGGCCGTGGCAGGCTCTGAGGGCGGAGCCGTGGGAGACTCTGAGGGTGGCGCTGTGGATGGCGGAGCAGCAGAAGTCTCTGGGGGCGGAGCCGTGGAAGGCGGAGCCTTGGGAGTTCTGGGGGAGGAGCCATGGAAGAGAGTACAGGCAGAAACTGGGGAACTGAAGCCTTACTACTTTTCGTCCTCCTCCTCAAGATGGCAGAAGTTGGCAACGCTGGCTCAGGAACGGACAAGGCTGGCAACGCTGGCTCAGGGATGGACGAGACTTCCAGCTCGTTGGCCGTGGCAGGCGTGAAGGGATGAGCCATGGAAGGCTGGGATCGACTACTGTGGGAGGAGATTTAAAGCCCTATTCTTCTACACCCACAGTAAAAGGTGAAACGCTAATTCACAGAGCCTTCCAGCTCGTTAGCCGTGGTAGGTGTGGGTATTGGCTCGTTGGCCGTGGTAGGCTCTGGGGGTGGAGCCGTGAAAGGCGGAGCCGTGTGAGATTCTGGGGGTGGAGCCGTGGAAGGCGGAGCCATTGAAGAGAGTACAGGCAGAAACTGGAGAACTGAAGCCTTTCTTCTTTTCCTCCTCCTCCGGATGGCCGAAGTTGGCAACAGTGGATCTGGGACGGACAAGGGAGGCAACGCTGGCTCTGGGACGGACGATACTTCCAGCTAATTCGCAGAGCCTCCTCCACGAACTCGAGGAGCGTCCAGTGAGGATCCACTGGATGCAAAAGCTCCTTTAGTGCACTACTGAGAACACATGTGAGAACTGACAAACTAACTGGGGGAAACAAGGGCTTAAATATACAAGGGAACAAACAAGGGAATGAGGAACACCTGTGGAAATAATCAGGGGAAAACCAATCATAAAATTAAACTACAAAAGGACTACAAAAATTAACAGGAAACAGGAACTAAACAAGAGTTTCAACATAAAAGCAAAAAACCAAAAGACAACAGGGAATATGTGACAGTAACATTTAAAAATGGCCGTTTCATTTAGTTTTGGTGAATTTACGGTTTAAGCCCCACCCACATTCAGTTCTATCTGAATACAGAGACAGATACAGGTAATTTTGTCATATGAAAATAAACTGATACAGATAATGGCTTTGTTGCACACCCCTAATGTACATAATAAGTACACTGTATCAGATGCTTATGTACATAGTAGTTAAAGACACCTAATATAAAGTGGGTCCGAAGGGTTAGGGTAAGGAAAAATATATCAATCTATAGCAGAAACTGCACAATCATGGCCAACTCATTAGACGAATCTACACATAATAATATGTACAATTAAATGCACATTAATTTTGGGTTAATGTAATCTAAAACATAATCACATTTATACAGTACAGTAACATGTAACCTACATTTTTTTCAAACAATGATAGTGATCAATTTGTTTTCTACAATTGTATTTTTTTACTTTATTTGATAGAATTCCGGAAGTTTGCACTCAACCCAGACTTTCTCGCTTGCTCCCACATGTCAAAAAGACCATCTCTGCCCATGATCTTGACAATTTTGCTTTTGTTTCCCTTTTTCCGTATTCTTTGTTGTTCACTGTGTCAACACATGATAGTCATTCTAACATATGTTAGCATCTAAAGACGTAACATCCTTAACAGAATCCATCAAAATGCCAAGATCTTACCAGATGGTGCTCAGACAAACATTCCTACACTGTCAGCAATTTCTGTAAATCGGTAGTATTTTATTGTATTATGAACAGTTTATTACTGTAGAGTGATTACACAGTATGCTACTGTATTTCACAGTTGCATTATGGGTAAACATACTCTGAGTGTTATTAAAATACAGCATTTTTTATTTACTGTAAATCCAAATACAGTAAAATTGAGCGCGAAAACAAAAAACTGACCAATGGCAGGAGACTATTTTTCACGCTGAAAAGGCAGAGAGAAAAAAAGAACAAGAACATAATGGAAGTTTGCTGATATATTTATAATATTGAATTCTCTTATATAATATTTTTTCCACACTTTTAGTTATAGTTCTTTATAGCCTATTTTTCATTTTTAATAGGTTTATAGTTTTACATGTTATTGCTTTCATGTAAACTTCACCGTAAGATTAGTTACTAGATAGTTATCTAGTGGAGATTTGATTTTGAATCCGTACGTACCTTGTAATATGGTAGCTTGCTTATGTGTTTGCTGGGCTTAACACTAACAAAATGATTCAAAATGCACATCTGTGAGCAATGTTGTCTCTTTCTGGATACTATATGTAACTGGTCCTACTCAACCCGCTCCGAGTGGGAATTGAACCAGTGTCTTTGTCATGGGAAACGGGCACTCTAACAAGGAGGCTAAAGGCTGCAGCCTCTACCGTCAGTCGCTAGTGTGCCTCCTGAGGCCAGGGGAGTGAGGTTTACATACTGCAAAGCTACCTACCAGTTGGCTACCGTTACATATATATGCTTTTAATAGGTTTGCAAAGGGGTGTAACTTGGCAAACTTCAGGCTACTAGGCTATGTCTGAATCCCTGTGTACCCATAACGGCTGTGTCAAAAACAATCTAAAAATGCTGCCTTTTGATGCTGTTTGCAAAGTAAGAATGAAAAAAAGGTACTTTTCAAACTGCTCTGAGACCATTTTCCTTGAGAGTCCCCTTAATTTAAAACATGCTTTCTTTTAAGTCATTAACTGATTAAGAGTCTGAAACTTTCCAATGCAGCCACAATAGTTTTTCCAAAGTATATGGTAATGTAAATATTTTCAAAATGCAAATGTATTATCTTATCTAGTGTCTATTGTCCAACATCTGAAGCCTGCTTATGGTTCTCAAGAAGTTCCCCCTTGCTTTTTGAGATTACTGAATATAGCACTGAATCAGCACTTCTTAAAGTGTCAAATGACTTGTTAATGGCTATAGATTCAGGAAACTGTGCTGTTTTAGTGCTCCTTGATCTAAGCAATGCTTTGTACACTATAGATCATAATATTCTTTACACCTCCCCGTCTGATCCCATCTACTCCGTTGTTCCACAAAGTTCTATTCTTGGCCCTATTTTGTTTTCTTTATATATGCCTCCTTTGGGTTTGATTAGTCAAAAACACAATATTGCATATCATTGCTAAGCTGATGACGCTGTATCTCCCTCTAAAGCCTTATGATAATTCTTCTCGAACTTCTCTGTTTGACTGTCTGAGAGATATCAAAATATGGATGGATGTTAATTTTCTCTAGCCATCAAAATCCGAAGTAGACTGGGCCATTGCTAAAATGAAAATGTTCTTTCATTCAGTGATCTGGAGATTGTTATTCATGTGTCTATTTAATCTAGACTGGACTATTGTAATTCTTTATATTTGGGAATTTCAAATACTTCACTATCACGTTTACAGTTAGTGCAAAATGCAGTAGCTAGACTCCTGACTGGCACCAGGAAGTATACAAGTATCTCTCCAGTTTTTGCCTCTTTGCATTGACTTCCAGTCAAATACAGAGTTCAATTCAAGGTACATGGTTTTTAAGGGTTTACATGGACTTGCACCAGATTATATTTCAGACCTCTTACATCAACATCAAACCTTTAGACCTTTAAGATCTTCACAGAGCCTGCTTTTAAGTGTCTCTAAATCCTGTTTGAAAACCAAATGGGATTGTGCCTTCTCTGTTGTAGCCCCTTGCCTTTGGAATCGTCTGCTGATCCATATTAGATCATGTGATAGCGTTGAGTTTTTTAAGTCTCAGTTGAAGACTCATCTTTACATTATTGCTTATAACTGTTCTTAGATTTACTGTTATTGTTTTGGCATATATTGTGCATGTTTTATTTGTGACTATTTTACATTTTGTTACTGTAAAGCACTTTGGTCAACATGTGTTTTTTTTAAATGTGCTATACAAATAAATGTGATTTATTATTTTGGACGTGATTAAATTTTGACGGGCTTTCTGTGTTTCTGTACATGTGTGAAATAACGAATATCTGAATGTGCACCAGCAATGAACATGAAAACCTGAAGTTTGCATCCTCTTAAAGATCCTGTGAAATCAAAATGAAAGTTTTGCTGTTTTTCATCGATATCTATTACCTTTAAGGTCGTCTATTTGCTAGTGTACTTCTAAACATTTACTAAATTAATTTTCACAAGATACAAGCATTTGAAATCTGCAGTTTCTCTCTTCCTCCAATATGGATAAAACATATTTATGACTCTTTCTACACTTCAGACTTTCATCAAACCTACTGTCCAATCAAATGCTTTTTTGAATGAAAACGCACCCTACCCTTACAATGTCTGGCTGTGCTCTAACTGGTGATGATCAAGTCTTCGCAGGGCACTTTGAAGGGAGCAAAATCCATGAAATAGGGTCGTTCCGAACAGATTTTCCAATAAGAATCGCTTAAAAAGAGTTCTGACTGTCAGTTATCAGCTTTCACCTCTCCGAAGCTCTCACAGTGGAGGGTAATTGTCTTCAAAGGAAATAATTCATAGTGGTGATCATTTCTGAACAGGACGTGCCAACACTGGAGCTAGATGTGAGGACAAGTGGCAAGAGTTTATTTATATATTTTTGTTGATAGAGAGAGTGAGAGAGAGAAATAGAGAGAGAGATACTGCTGACAGTATCTCAAGAACATGAATTTGAATGTAAAATGTATTATTTTTGTATAGTGTATATATAGTGTTTAAGTCATTTGGATTAATTTAACAGTGCCTTTTGTTTTGTCCTTTCCTGAACATCACCAATCCTGGTCACTATGCATGCACTGTATGGAAAGGAGAGAAAGGGGTTGGCAATGGTGATGGAATGATGTTAGGTGAGTAAATGATGGCAGAATTTTCTATTTTGCCTGAATTAATAATTTTGAGAAAAGCTCCCACATTTACGTGTAACTAAGGCAAACACTTTTGAATGCTTTAGCAAGATTAAAAGGATATATATTTTTCATGTCAAAGTCAAAGGTAAGCACTTCTATCAGGAAGCCTCGCAGACTTCAGTGAAATTGAAGATTACGTTTATTTAATGAATATAAAACAGAAAAGTAATTTGTCTCTTTGGCGTAGGTCCCGTCTGGCAGTCCGAAGTTGTAGTACTCGGAACCGTCATATCCTGCCAGAGATAGGAGGCTGGTGCGGGGAGCCTACGCCCGTGCAGGACGGGACTCAACCTGTGGTGGTGGAGTGGTGGAGGTTGCCGTGTTAGCACACTGAAACAGCAATGTGATAGATTGTGAGCAGACTTATAAAGCAATGGCTTACATGTGATTGGCTGGGAATTACCCAGCTAATGGTGCGATGATGTACAGCTTAGTCTTCCTGCTAGAACTACGCTGCGCTTACATATCTTGTGACATGTCATAATATTTTATTCTGTTAAAAACTTTTTATATTGGTAGAGGTTGTCACCTCAAATTCTCTCGTAATTTACTCGTCCTTATGTCGTTCAAACCCCATATGAATTTCTTATGCTGAAGACAAAAGGAGATATCTTAATAAATATCTCTAGCTGTCTAATCATTACAATGGCAGTGGACAGTGCCTTCATGCAGCTTATGCATCATATTCCAGGTCTGAATTGATGTGTTCACTTTGTGTGATTAACAGAATAAAATTATATAAATGTTTATTAGTTTATTAGTTTGGAGCGACATTAGGGAAACATGTTGAAAAGCAAATGGTCATGTATCGTAGAATATTTATTTATTATTTATTTCTAAGGTTCATTGTGAGAATCAATCCAGACCCCTGGTGCTCCAGAAGTGGTAAGACGTTGCAAACGAAGAAACTCTAGCCTGAATCCCCGTGTTGCTTCCTCCAACCATCAGGGAGTTTGTTCATTTGAGTTTGCAAAATTAGTAATCTACCACAAGAGAGTATATTGTGCTCAAACTCTATTTTTTTTTTTATGTGAATGACTGCTTTTATTCAGGAGTGTTAAAACATAAACATTTTGCACAAAGTTGAAATGTTATTGCAAGAATGAAAATGCTTGCATACCTTCATTATTAATATGGACATGCAGAAGTGTTGAAGTCATTTAAAGCTCTAATTTAAATTTAAAGTAGTGGGAATGTAGTTAATTATGATACATTGAAATAACTGTATTGTATTGTATTCCAGTAAATAAACTGGAGAAGTTGACCAGCCAATTGCAGTAAATTTGATTGTAACAGTATCTATTCATTGTATTACGGTACAATACTGGTGCAAGAAAACAGGAAAATACTGTAAATTGGACACTAACCGTATATTGCTGTAACTACAATTTGGATGGATGGTACAGTAAACGTTTTTACAGTAAAATTACTGTAATTACTACAGTTACAGTAAGTTACAGTAATTTCTACAGGAAATATTTTACAGTGCTGCTATGTTTTCCTTGTTAGAATGGGCAGGTCGAAACCAATGGCTAGCAATTAGCGCACATGCTTTGAAAAATAGAGCATGGGTGCGCATACAGGCAGAACAAGTTCAAGAGTCTGGCTTGCATTTATTGCCAGTAAATAAACAAACCACTCACAACCACTAGTGCTACCAAACAAAACTGCAAAAATAATTGAACCGATTAGTTGAGCCAAAGTTGCTTTGTCAGGCTCGCTCAAACATGATAGCACCATACATGATAGACAAAATGTTTACACTTTCATTGAAATCAACCTACAAATTGTCTACTGATAGTTGTCTCTGCATTTGGATGGGATAGTAAAAAGTATTTTTTTTTTTTAAAACACCTTTTGAAAGAAGCATAGACTGAAAGTGACTAGATCAGGTACATTTTTTCCTAACCTAGTGTCAGGCTGTGCTGGGGTTTAAAGCATGTCAGAGACCCTCAGCTGGCCTCACAACACTTTTCTCTGATGTCTGTGACAGCAAGATGTTTTCATTCATAGGAACAGAGGAGAAAATTCCCACAACAAGTCAACAACAAATATAAACACGCTGAAGTACATTGAAGTGCTGTGCAACTAGAGTTTGTGACATGCTGTCAGGAGCCTTGGTGTGAAACCATCCCTCCTCCTCTCTCTTGCCCGAGGGCATCAGGGAAAACCTCTGCTCCTCCAACTACCGTCAGCTCGACCAGACCCCCTCGCCGTAAATGATCAGCTCTGACAGGCTTCACCCCGTCCCACTCTACACTTATTAAAGGGCCCCACAGGTACCCCTCTAATCTGCTCACCTGAATTTGAGTGCTACGGTAAAAGAATAGACTCTTCACACTGCCGAAATCCAACAAGCTCATGTCTTGTACTGTGCAGTCAGAGGTCTAGCACTCGTTCATTCAGCGCGGTCACAGTCAACAGCACCCAGAACTCAGAACTGACCACCTGGCAGTTAGGGAATCACTGACATGTGCCATCTGTTCACTTGAGCGTGGTCGGATCGGAGAGAAGTCAGAGTAAATCGCCTGATGTTAGTTGGTATGCACACATTTCAAATAGTCTTTCATTAGAGACGGAAGTGCCCGATAGTAATAACAGTAATAGCAATGTATTATGTTTTTTGAAAGCAATAACGTGAGGCTTTTTCAGGACGTTTTTAGACACAACGCAAAATGGAATGCCTAAAAGCTCCTTAAAATCACTGTAACGCACATCCTTTTCATAAAATACTCATTTTCAATCAATAGTTATATAGTTTTATTATTATTGTTGTTGATAATTAGAATAAACAATTCTTTGACCAAGTAATACTGTTTATAAGTCTAACTTTATGCTGTTAACATAGCACATTATTGCACTGGGTGTTTTTTCAACTTTGAGCACCTTTAGCACTGTGGATTTCTAGGAAGTAAAATATTAAAAGTGTAAAAAATATTATTTTATTTACACTTTTACCAGTTTATTTTAATTAGTCTATTAACAACAGACATTTTCAACTAAATGTAAATGTAAATTCCCACCACAGTGTCATCTCAAATTCTGGATTATGTTTAATAGAATTATGTTGTGGAAATTATGTTTCTAACTTTTTTAAATAAAATGTCCTTTGTCTTTACTAAGGCTATATAATTGTATATATTTCATAGCTAACATTTTATGTATCCTAAATACACACAATTATGTAGTAATAGTTTCACTCTTTTTGCATAAATTGGCAAAATTACAGCTTGATTGAAAATGTCACCCAATAAAATACTCAAATACTGTGATCAAGTGATATTAGATGTATGTATTTTTATTATATTTTTTTCAAACATCACTTGTCTCATATTTCATCCGAAGCATGCTCTTCACTAACAATTTGTCGACTACAAAAAAATTTAATACTGAAAGTCTGGGAGAAGGCTAAAACTATTAAATCTATATGTGTGTGTAATATGTATAGGTAATAATTAATACAAAAATAATAATTAATGTATAAGTAATTTTTTTTGTTTGTAAAAAAAAGAAAAAGACAGTCAACCCCTGGTACATGAAATTACAGGAAGTTGAAGAAACACCAGAGGAGTGTGTGGTCACAGATTTTAGACTGGCTTTGAATGCAGCTCATCTTTTCTGAATTTACAGTCTGAGCTATTGTATCGATTTTATAATGTGTTGTTTTATATTATAATTGTTATCATTAACATTTTTATTTAATTTTAAATTGTGTTTTTAACATTAAATTGTGTTATTACAAACCAAAAAATAACCTATCCTTTTGTACCCCACTGGAAGTACTCATGTGTACAAGACAATGCATTTATTGTGGTTCAAGACCAACAGCAATATTCTAACCTGTAGTTCCTATCCTGAAAGAAAGAGGTCACTGTTGATTTATCTAAGAGTCAATATTGAGCGTGAATGTCTTGCCTTTCAATGCATTTTGTCCTTGGTTGTAACTCACCTCACGGTTTTACCCAGTCCTCTTTTAATTTGTATCTTTAATGTTAAAAATAAAACTATAAAAAATATTTTTACAAATAGCAATAAAAAATGCTGACTCACTTTCATAACATTTGGATTAGTATTTACTGTACCCCTACACTCAAGCTGGTTGAAACCTGCAGACTGTGGGTGTTTATGTTTTGGGGGTGGCCAGGGGGGTGGTACTGGCCTTATCATGTGTGATGTACAGCATGGACAATGTTGTTGAATGTTGTTAAGCTGGTCTTGGCACATCTCCACGAGAATCTTACATGAAGCCAAGCAAACAATGTTGCGTGTTTACCACCTTTATCTGGGCTACTGGTCCATCGTTATCCTGAATGTTTTTTTTTGTTTGTTTCAATTCCTGATGAACATAGTCGTGCCCACTCAGAAGTATAGACGTGCACCTATTTAGAATTAGAGTTAAGTACTGTATGTGCTTCTGGAATGGAAGCATAGGTGTAATGCGTCACGTCTTCACTTCTACACTGCAACGATGGCAACCTGCCATCAAGACTTTTCCCCTCAATTCCGCTTTTTTAAATGTGGATACAGAGAAGTTGACTGGTAGGAAAACAGTAGGATAATGAAAGGCTGTAATTAGTTGGTTCAGGACAAGAGGAATGAGTAGCACTTGAGGTGAAGTGGCACATCATTAAGGGCTGGTGGTGCTGTGCACCTCTCACTGTGGGTTTTAAGTCATTTTGGCGTGTAATTACCAAAAAACGTTACTTGATAGATGGGAGAGTGAAGTGCGCTGTTTCTTCCTCTCCCACACTTTCTCTCTCTCTGTGTTTCTTTCACTCTCTTTTTAAATGCAAACACAAAAACTCAAGTCATTTTCATGACAAGTCACTGACTACTGACTCTAAATAACCAAAAGTAAGGCCTTAACTTTTTTGTTTGTTATTCTTAATTTAAACCTCTTTATTATATTCATGAAAAATCGTTTAGCTCTTCATATGTCATCAAAAATGTTATTTTCAAAAGAACAATTTTAAATCAAGAGGAGCATGTAGGCTGTTTATTATCACACATGCATACTGCCAACTTGCTTGTTGCAAATTAATAAATATATATTAAAAAAAAAATGTATGTCGCAGCAGGGACTAAAAACAAAATGGTTTTTATTTTGGTTCGTTCTGAGGAAAAACAGTTCAGCGGTTCCGCAGCCTCCTTCACAAAAGGTTAGAATAAAATAAAAGAACAGTTAATAAGGTTCTTTTAAAATGACGGTACTCTGTGCTAAGGAGTGGGTGAAATATCAGTTGTAGTGTTGCCAGACCTCACAAGAGAAACAAGCAACCTGGTCTGGAAAAACAAGCCCAAAATAAGCCACTCGCTTCACCAAAATAACACATCAAAATCGGCAGTCAAACCCCGGCAGCATATGAATGCATCATATCTAACAATAATTCAGTGAAGACTTGGAAACCACTGAGAAATTAACTTTTTTACCTCTAATAATGTTTTTCTTGTATCTGAATTAGCTGTGCATGTATATGTAGTAATTATACATAGTTGTTAAAAAGGACTTCATTTCTGAGAATGTGGCATCCACAATAGGCGATAAGGCAAAGAAATGTGCAGTTTCCTTCAGGATCAAAGAACATGTTTCATTTTTTCAGGCAACATGAAGTGGTTTAGTTGCAAAAATTGACTATGATAAACCCTTTGGCCTGAAGTTCCTTTACAAATATATTGGAACAAAATTAACCGAATGTAACCATTTAAAAATAACGTTTTCACTCCGGAACAATTGAAAATCACTTTGTTCCAGTTTGTGCAAAAAATGTTTGTGTTCAGTTTTTGTTTTGTTCCTTGAACCGTTTTTAGTCCTTGTGTAGGATTGGTTTTGTATGTTGGTTTCAGCCACCTAGCTCGATTTTTTTTGTAAATTATTACATTAGAAATGAGTGAATAAGTGAACACAATAAATGCATACTGGAACACTTTTAGGAAAGGGTCTACTAACCCCCCCCCAAAATAAAAAAGGACAAGGACAGGGGTATTTTTCATAAATTTCAGGTTGGGGTAAGTTGTCACAGGTAAATTGAACCAAGTTTCCACATATAATTTACATATTGTAAATATACTACATATAATTTGTGTTTGGCCAAAACAATGCTTAGATATTTTTTTTTCATGACATATATTGTTTTTCATAATTGTTTTGTTTATACAGCCTATAATGGGCTGTTGAATGGCAGGTTCCTATTGTGACAACATGCCCTACTATTAGGTGTATATAATGAACAGTGTTTTTGTAAAAAAGTCTTCCTGTAAATACAAAACAAAAAACAAAACAAATATATATTTTTTTTAAATAAATAAAATCTTTTCTTTTTATTATAAAAAAAATGGCAAAAATTGCAAATTTTTCTCAACTGTTCCTATGAATGAAAATATCTTGCTGTCACAGACATCAGAGAAAAGTGTTGTGAGACCAGCCGAGGGTCTTTGACATGCTTCAAACCCCAGCACAGCCTGACACTAGTCTAGGAAAAAATCTACCTGATCTAGTCACTTTCAGTCTATGCTTCTTGGCTATATAGAAACTGACTGTCAAAAATAAACTTACCCTGAAAAATATTCACTGGAGTAAAAGGTGTGACAACTAGCATATTCTTGGAAAGATTTTGCCAAATTTAGAAATAAATCACACAACCTATAGATATTTTTAATTATCCCTTTTCATTAAAAAAGGAGAATATGATGGATTTGCAGCTGGGAAGGTAGTCCTTAAAACTTTCTAGTGTCCTATTTTTCTGGGTGTCAAACTGGTTTAAATGCTCTGTAGAAATAGTTTGTAAATGTTTGACATCTATGTCTAAATATGAGTACATTTTTGCACTAAAGCAAATTTACATCCCAAATTTGAAGTGGAGCCAGCACAGCGGGATGCCACACTGCTGGCATCAACCGGCAGACAGGAAGAGTTCATCCAAATTCGACATGAACGTCCAAATCAGGCAAGTAAATACAAATGTTATTTAGATTTTTTTAGAATGGACAAATAGATTCCCAATCTCAAACAGATCTCTGCCTATTCTCTGGAGCATGTAATCAAAATCTACCATAAATAGACTTTGGATTATATTATAGGGTACAGTCACTTTCAAACTCTCTATAGCCAATACAGGATAAGCTGTTATCTTCTACAATTCATAAATGTCATATTTCCATGTATCAAGTATTGTTAGCATAGTATAGATTTTTGGTACTTTTGAAAACAACCAAATGGATCCATGAAGATCAAGAAGACTAGTTTTACAATTCACTGGTTAACTGATGGACAATATTTTTTGCAACATCATTTTTATTTTATAGGTTAAATTCTCCAAAGGCCTGGCAATAACAGTCGCAATTGTGATGTGCAGGCGAGGAGACAACCCAGCCAGATGTCTAGCGGTGCATGTCCTGATTCCAGCAGTTCCACATGGAAGTTTCTGGGAAAAGGCCCATCGGCTTGATTTAATTGCTGTTGGTGACACAACAAAGAGCCACTCTAATGACTACAAACATTCATGTACTCGACGCTGCTGAATTATAATTGAATGGGGAAAAGGATCAATAGCTTTCAATAAAAACTAATTGTGTTGGAGAGGGGAATGTTAGTTTCCGCGTTATATCTGTGTGCCGATGCCGGCCAGCAACCAAGTCCTCTTTACACAATGTCTCCAGCTCCATTTTTTTGGTGAAACTGAGCGTGATGAAAATGGATGCATAAAATACACTCCTCTTCTATTATTTAAGAATGGAAACAGTGTGTAACAATGGGAGAGACGGGGCTTTGGAGCGAAAAAGAGGAAAAGTACAGCAGTAAAAATAATGAAAGGTTGATAATAAAAAATATTCAGAGATTTCCATTCATTTGTTTATTTCAGTAATGCTGCAGAAAATGTTAAATTAATGTTATATGAATTTTATATGAACATTTTGTTTTTTGGTTATCAATGGTTGGTCCCTTTTTTTTAATTTTTTTTAATGTGTTACTGTGTTACTGTGGTAATGTGTTAATGTGGTAATTGATAGTGAAAGTGGAAAGATGGCAGGAAACGATTTGGGATTGGAACAACATTCCTAACAACCAACTGAGTTTTAGGGTTAGGGTTATGTTTAGGGCTGGGATAGAGTCTTCAATAACTGTCTTATGTAATCTTTTCCCTTTGATTTTAGGGGTAGGTTATTGTAAAGATTTGGCATGTGACTGTTTAGAGGTCCAGGAAAATGCCCTAATTGGCACAATCATGTATCCAACTAATATCTAATATCTATGGATTGTAATGCCTTTAAAGCTTAAATGCCTTCCACTGAGCTAGAGAAAAGGTTTCTGCATATACACTGGATGTGAAAAGTTTACTTCATATACTATGGGAGACTGGGGCTAGTTGTCACAATCTTAGTAATTATGAGAGTTATAAGTCCAATTGTGTAAATGTGTGTTTTATCTTTTTTGTATGTTAGTTTCAAACACCTAGTTCAAAACCCTCTTAAATGATATATAATTATTATTTTTATTTTTTTATTTATCCTCCAAAGACAAATTTCACTGACATCATATTTTTGTATAGCTCTTGGGTAAACAAGCAAACATAATAAAACCCCACTGGCATACATTCAAGCAAGGGTCACCTATGAAGGCAGATTTTTACAAATATTTTCAAATAAAAAAATTCATGTCGGGCCATGTTGTCCCATTATCAATTGTAACGTTTGTTGCCAAAATGTTGTCATATATTTACATGAACTTGTCTAATTTTCTTGTTTCATTAAATGTTTTGTGCTTCATAATTGTTTTACTTCCTACATTTATCTGAAAAGACAGAAATAGGCTGTTCAATGATGGCATTGATCATTGACTTAAATGCAAGGGGATTTAATCAAACACTCTTACATATTCAGGTTTTTAGATGCCCAACACTTATATATATTACAAATAGATCTAGAAATGCCCAGATAGTGTCAAAAGACAATTAGAAAAATATATTTTGATATAATTTAATGTTTTATTTTCATTTATCAAAGAGAAAATGCAACAAATCAGTACAACATAGAACAGGATTTATTACTTTCACACTGAAATTTCCTGAGATGCAACTGGCTGTCAAAAATATATTAAGCTACACAACACATAAGATATGCATAAGATACATATAGGTATTTTCTCAACTTACATAATTTCAGTAGTACACACAAATGACAATAGTCATATCATCCAGTTCATGTGTTGTACTTGCTATAGTTTATTCAATATTGTTTCTTCATCAAATAGAAATGTAAAATGTAAATCAAGTCAATCACTGAAACAACAGCACCACCTTGAGTAAGAAATATTAATATTATGTATGTGTACATGCATATGGAATATAGATATTTTACCATTGTTGCTCAGAAAATTTACGTGATATAGTGTTTATTTGTATGAATATAGTACTCATTTCTCTTGTAATAAACAAAAAAACTGATATCCTGTTATAGAAAATTATAGAGATAATAAATAATTATAAAAATATCATTTATATCAGGAAGACTCACAGACATGAGTGAAATTTAAAATGACATTTATTTGATGAATATAAAACAGAAAGTAATGTGTCTCTTTGGCGTAAGCCCCGTCTGGCGGTCCGAAAAAGTTGTACTCGGAACCGTCATTTCTTGCTGGAGATAGGAGGCAGGGGCGAGGAGCCTAACCCTATGCAGAGCGGGACTCAACCTGTGGTGGTGGGGTGGTGGAGGTTGCCTTGTTAGCACACTGAAACAGCAATGTGATTGATGTGAGCAGACTTATAAAGCAATGGCGTACATGTGATTGGCTAGGAATAACCCAGCTAATGGTGCGATGATGTACAGCTGCTAGTCTTCCCGCTAGAACTAAACTGTGCAATTTTGGCAAAAAAATGGATGAGGTACAGGGGGTGGAATGAGGTCCTGGGTCTCTAAAGACACGAGGTATGCATTAAAGGCGTTGATTTTGTATTGATCATTATGATGATCACATAAAATCAATGCCTCTGGTTTATTTGCAGGTTCCAAAGTGACAACTAACCCCATAAACAGTATGCTGATTCGTCATTTGTTGTGTGCGTTGAGAAACTTCATAAGATAATCTTTGCAATAGAGCATGAGTATATATTAGAAATGTAATGTTGGGCTCTTTTAACTTGGTCTATAAAGCAAGAACGTATATATATATATATATATATATATATATATATATATATATATATATATATGTATATACTCATTATATTTTGAAGAAATTGTTAGTGTTCAGATTCTTACAACAGTGTATATTCATAAATGGATGAAAAATTTGAAGAAAAATGGAAATTGAGAAACAACTTGAGATGGTAAATTAATAGGGATAGTTAGATAATACTTAATTTAAGGATGTCTTAGTATGTCTGCATGAATCTGTATAGTTTTAAAGTCCTATAGAGTCCTGTTTTTTCCTTAAAGGAGATGACTTGCGGATGGAGTGTATAAATAATGTAAAGGGTTTAAAGTGTTTTCTCATGCCTGTAGCTCAATCCTGACCCACTTTAATTAGCCCTTCATTTCAGCACTCTCTCCTTTCATACAACTCTCGCAGAGCACAAAAACCTTGACTTTGATTAAAAGCACTTTGATTTGACCCAGGTTTTTTGGAGCAAATCAGATTATAAGGTGGCACACTGTCAACTTCCCCTCTCCCAACACCACCACCCCCACCCACCCCACCCATCTCAAATCAGACAGCCAGGACCTCCAAAACATTTAATTGCCCGCCAAAATGTTTCACATCCATCACATTATCTTGCCACAATCTGCCAAAGATATCACAGCCCCCATCTACAATTACCTGTGTTCTCTCTGCATAAAAGTCCCCTGCATTGCAAATGTGACCTTTCACATAAGTGCTGATTGCTTGTTTGGAGGATGAGTGTTGGTGAAAGGAGAAATATGTGTGAAAATACTGTATGTGTGTGTGTGTTTAAAACGGATGAATTTTGTTAAAGTGAGCTGAGTCTGATTGCTGCCTAGTGCCTACATTGTCAGTTGCCTTCTAAGGCTGCATCATATTTGTCATGAGCCATATGTGACTAAATTGGTATGCTTTTTGCAGGGAGCAACTCTGTGCACTACATAAATAGTGCTTCACACTTAAGACTCAAATTGCAGTTGATTACAAAAGAGTTTGACACTAGCATGTTGCAAGCTAATGGGGCAGTACACTCTAATAATCATAACAATACTTAGCAAACACAAATATAGGCAATCTGGTCTATTAGAATCACATTACAGCCATGGCCAAAAGTATTGGCAGTGACATACATTTAGTGTTTTGCAAAATAATTTGCTGCTTCAGTATTTGTAGATTATTTTTTCATATGTATCTATGGTATACTGGAAAACAATGATAAGCATTTCATAAGTTTTAAAGGCTTTTATTGGCAAAAAAATTAAATATATGCAGAGTCAATATTTACAGTGTTGACCCTTGTTCTTCATAACCTCAGCAATTCGCTCTGGCATGCTGGATATCAGTTTTGGGCCAAATCCTGACTGATGGCGATCCATTCTTGCCTTATTAGTGCTCGGAGTTGATCACAATTTGTGGGCTTCTGCTTGTCCACTTGCCTTTTGAGGAATGACCACAGGTTCTCTATGGAATTAAGATCCGGGGAGTTGCCTGGCCACAGATCCAAAATGTCAATGTAATGATCTCCAAACCACTTCATTATCACTCTTGCCTTGTGACATTGTGCTCCATCATGCTGGAAAATGCACGAATCATCACCAAATTGCTCCTGGATCGTTGGGAGAAGTTGCTCTTGCAGGACAGTTTGATACCATTCTTTATTCATGGAAGTGTTTTTGGGCAGAATTGTGAGAGAGCCCACTCCCTTGGATGAAAAGGAACCCCACACATGGATGGTCTTAGGATGCTTCACTGTTGGCACAACACAGGACTCATGGTAGCATTCACCTTTTTTTCTCTGGACTATCGATTTTCCAGATGTCCCAAACAGTCGGAAGGGGGCTTCATCAGAGAAAATAACTTTGCACCAGTCTTCTGCTGACCAATCCTTGTACTTCCTGCAGAATTTCCGTCTGTCCTTGATGTTTTTTCTTGGATAGAAGTGGCTTCTTTGCTGCCCTTCTTGACACCAGGCCATTATCCAAATGTCTTCATCCTCACTGTGTGTGCAGATGCACTCACACCAACCTGCTGCCAATATTGAGCAAGCTCTGCACTGGTGGTGTCACGATTCCGTAGCTGACTCCTCAGCAGGAGATGGTTCTGGGTCTTGTTGGACAATAAGCATTCTTCATCGCAGTTGAACCTCTCTCCTTGAAGTTCTTGATGATCTGGTAAATGGTTCTTTCAAGTGCAATATTCTTTGCAGCAATTTCCTTGCATGTGAGGCCATTTTGATGCAAAGCGATGATGGCTGCATGTCTTTCTTTAGAGGTAACCATTGCTAACAAGAACACAATGATTGGAAGCACTTCTTACCTCCTTTTATAGCAATCAGTCTGCTCTTATAATACAATCAGAATGATAGAGTGATTTCACTTGACTAGTAATCATTCACTCTTTCACAGGTGCTGCTGATATGATTAGTGAAATGATGTTAGCTGGTCATATTGTGCCAAAAAACAGAGATATTTGGGTTTTTGTGATAAAGTAAAATGCCAATGAAGCTATTTGCAATTATTTAAAATGCATCTGATCACTCTTCACAATAATCTAGAAACAATGTGAATCAACACCACAACAACTGAAGCAGAAAAATTTGCGAAACACAAAATTTATGTCACTGCCAATACATTTGGCCACGGCTGTACTATGCCTACAATTTTGATAAATTATTTCACATGGCTCACTGTATGTATCGTGGCAGTTTCCTTGTGAAATGAACACTAGAGGTGCTACAGCAACGATTACTTTTATTCACTTTCACACAAATCAAAAGGGATTGCTTCACTGTGGAAAAAAAATAGTTATTTTGAGTTGCCAAATTAAATTGTCTACCTTTCAGAACAGCTTTTGTGTCCGGAGTGCGCCTCTGATATGTTCTGAAATAAAGCAATGGTGTTTCTATTTTTTGTGTGTGAGTGTATTTTTCAGATGTAGACACCTCTGTGACACACCACCTATTGTGAATGTTAACTCACTCTGATAGCCATAACACAAATCAGTAGACTTGACATCATAAAGAAGGCTTTAATGCCCAGACAGTTTAACAAGGGCTGGGCAGCCATACAGACTACAGACTCATGCATGAGAAGCAGCCATGACCAAACTTCACCAATTCCCCATTCTCTTACCACATCCTTAAACAGGCCTGATTCCCCTCTGGCAATTTCCTCTCCTCAACAGATCAACCAGGCCAGGGATTTAAAACAGGGCCCACACTCATGGCTGGTTCAACTCAAGTGTGTGTGTACATTTACACAATGAGATACATGAATCTGCCTGTCTGAGTTCATGCAGTGTGAAACTGAACCAGGCCTAGATAAAGCAGACCATCGTGCCAACATGGTCTGGTTTCAAGAACCAGGTCAAGAAATTGGCATTTCCTCGAGGACAGCACATGTGGTGCCAGTTTGTATTACTAGAGCTGCCAGAATTGACCCGTAAATGCATGCGATTAATAAAAAAAGCTTTACGCCTTAATGTTTCTTAACTGTGATTAACACATTTACTGTAACTACAGCATAAATCAGCAGGAAAACTTGTTGGAAGGATGGAACCTTTGCCCGGAGTCATTATTACACTGATGCACATTCACAAAACATACACACACACACACACACACACACAACAGTGGCATGTCCAGACTTTTTTGACTGGGTGGCCCATGTGGAGCACAGACTCATTCAAGGGTAGCAACTCAACATCCCTGATATTATTAATAATAAGAATAAGATATAAGATTCTTCACCACAGTTGAACCTATCTCCTTGAAGTTCTTGATGATCTGGTAAATGGTTCTTTCAAGTGCAATATTCTTTGCAGCAATTTCCTTGCATGTGAGGCCATTTTGATGCAAAGCTTGTTGGAAGGATGGAACCTTTGCCCGGAGTCATTACAATGATGCACATTCACAAAACACACACACACACACACACACACACACACACACACACACACACACACACACACACACACACACACACACACACACACACACATACACAAACAGTGGTGTGTCCAGACTTTTTTGACTGGGGTGGCCCATGTGGAGCACAGACTCATTCAAGGGTAGCAACTCAACATCCCTGATATTATTAATAATAAGAATAAGATATATATGGCACATATTCAGGAATTTTTAATAGTCTAATGTGACTTAGCTAAATAATTGATAAATGTTTTTAAATGTTAACACTGCAAAACATAGAAGAATCAAAATATCTTTAACTGAATATTTTTATTTCAGTATAATTATAATGTATGGAGTGTCTCTTGAAACTGCATAAATGTTATGGACACTGCTAAAATGTGTAATATGCCGGCATCCACTTTCTTCAACAGAATTCCAAACATTGAGTCATGTCAAGTCATTTTTATTTGTATAGCGCTTTTCACAACACACATAATTTCAAAGCAGCTTTACAGACAATTATGCTTCAACAGAAAAACCTGTAATAGTAATGTCTTTGAGCCATAAAAGTCCAGTTTTTAAAAAATGACATTAATGTAACTTGTGCTTTAAAATAAATAGAAAATAATTATATTTATATTTAGACCCCCAGTGAGCAAGCTTAAGGAGACTGTGGCAAGCAACACAAAACTCCAAGATTCCCCCTTGGTGGAAACCAAGTTAAGGGCTGGGCAGCCATACAGACTACAGACTCATGCATGAGAAGCAGCCATGACCAAACTTGACCACTCAGACCACTGTGGGGGCCAGTTCCCCTCAGGCTAAACAGCATGAATATGATGCCAATATAAGTTATTTATGTGTATGTAACACAGTTCAATGGAAAGGAGGCGGCGAGAACCGGCTTGACAATATAAATCATATTTTAATCAAGAACTGAACCAACAAGACACACACACACACACACACAGGTGTCGGGCAGCTGCTCGTAATTCTCTCTCTCTGTCGCACTGCCATAATCCCTCTTGGGCTTCGTCAGCCTAATTAGGAACCCTCCACCCTGCCACATTCCTCCCTCGTTCTCTCAGGCCAGGGAGCCCCCGGCATGAAGTACACCCCCCCCTGGCCCCTTCCCTTGTGAAATCATTGCATCATTGCAAATCATTGCATGAGTGCCTTCCACCCTGTCTGCCGGCAGGTCATCCCCATCTACCTAGATCAGGGAGGGGACAAGGGGAGAGAAATAATAATAACTAGATAGGTACATTTCCTGAAGAAAATGTGAGTGGTGCTTGCCGTGGCAAAACTCGTCAAATAGCCTGCTTGAAAAGAACAGAAATTGTGGTCATAAATAAATCAACCCAGAAGTCTGTATAATTTTCTGGTGCAGAAATATGTGATTTGTTACTAGGTTGCTAGGGTAAGCCCATATGGTTGCTATGCAGTTAGCAAGGTAATACAATACATGGCTCCTTTCCATCCTGAGTGAAATAAGTCAACCCAAAAATCTGTACTGTTTTCTGGTGCAGAGATATGTGATTTGTTACTCGGTTGCTAGGGTAACCCCATGTGGTTGCTAGGCAGTTACCATAGTGATACTAATGAAGTGTCCTTGCCATCCTGGTTGAAATAAATCAACCCGGAAGTCTGTACTCTTTTCTGGTGCCGAGATCTGTGATTTGTTTCTCGGTTGCTAGGGTAACCCCATCTGGTTGCTAGGCAGTTACCATAGTGATAGTAATCAAGTGTCCTTGCGATCCTGAGTGAAATAAATCAACCCGGAAGTCAGTACTATTTTCTGGTGCAGAGATATGTGATTTGTTACTCGGTTGCTAGGGTAACCCCATCTGGTTGCTAGGCAGTTACCATAGTGATAGTAATCAAGTGTCCTTGCCATCCTGATTGAAATAAGTCAACCCAGAAGTATCTACGTTTTTCTGATGCAGAGATATGTGATTTGTTACTTGGTTGCTAGGGTAACCCCATGTGGTTGCTAGGCAGTTACCATATTGATACTAATGAAGTGTCCTTGCCATCCTGGTTGAAATAAATCAACCTGGAAGTCTGTACTCTTTTCTGGTGCCGAGATATGTGATGTGTTTCTCGGTTGCTAGGGTAACCCCATCTGGTTGCTAGGCAGTTACCATAGTGATAGTAATCAAGTGTCCTTGCCATCCTGAGTGAAATAAATCAACCCGAAGTCAGTACTATTTTCTGGTGCAGAGATATGTGATTTGTTACTCGGTTGCTAGGGTAACCCCATCTGGTTGCTAGGCAGTAATCATAGTGATAGTAATCAAGTGTCCTTGCCATCCTGATTGAAATAAGTCAACCCGAAGTCTCTACGCTTTTCTGATGCAGAGATATGTGATTTGTTATTTGGTTGCTAGGGTAACCCCATCTGGTTGCTAGGCAGTTACCATAGTGATAGTAATCAAGTGTCCTTGCCATCCTGATTGAAATAAGTCAACCCAGAAGTATCTACGCTTTTCTGATGCAGAGATATGTGATTTGTTACTCGGTTGCTAGGGTAACCCCATGTGGTTGCTAGGCAGTTACCATATTGATACTAATGAAGTGTCCTTGCCATCCTGGTTGAAATAAATCAACCTGGAAGTCTGTACTCTTTTCTGGTGCCGAGATATGTGATGTGTTTCTCGGTTGCTAGGGTAACCCCATCTGGTTGCTAGGCAGTTACCATAGTGATAGTAATCAAGTGTCCTTGCCATCCTGAGTGAAATAAATCAACCCGAAGTCAGTACTATTTTCTGGTGCAGAGATATGTGATTTGTTACTCGGTTGCTAGGGTAACCCCATCTGGTTGCTAGGCAGTAATCATAGTGATAGTAATCAAGTGTCCTTGCCATCCTGATTGAAATAAGTCAACCCGAAGTCTCTACGCTTTTCTGATGCAGAGATATGTGATTTGTTACTCGGTTGCTAGGGTAACCCCATCTGGTTGCTAGGCAGTTACCATAGTGATAGTAATGAAGTGTCCTTGCCATCCTGAGTGAAATAAATCAACCCGAAGTCAGTACTATTTTCTGGTGCAGAGATATGTGATTTGTTACTCGGTTGCTAGGGTAACCCCATCTGGTTGCTAGGCAGTAATCATAGTGATAGTAATCAAGTGTCCTTGCCATCCTGATTGAAATAAGTCAACCCGAAGTCTCTACGCTTTTCTGATGCAGAGATATGTGATTTGTTACTCGGTTGCTAGGGTAACCCCATCTGGTTGCTAGGCAGTTACCTTAGTGATACTAATGAAGTCTCCTTGCCATCCTGATTGAAATAAATCAACCCAGAAGTTTCTCTGATTTTCTGGTGCAGAGATATAGTTACTGCTAAAGGGTTGCTAGGGTACTCTGTTTAGTTGCTAGGGAGTGGCTTGGCAGCTGCCAATCATTAATCTCCAACGGCTGCTTGTCAGTATGAATGATATAAACCAACTCCCATGCCTCTGTGACATTCAGAATGGAAGATATCCTCTATGGATTTTGGTTGCTAAGGTGCTCGACAATGGTTGCTAGGGAGGGGCTAGGAAGTGTTGAGGTGATTCATGATTGGCTGTTTGCTGTTCCGAGTGAAACGAGACCACCCTTGTGTTTCTATGAAACTTCTATCCGGAGATATCCCTTTGATGTCTTTCATTAGAAGTCTATGGGACTTGTTGCTAAGGTGCTCTAAATTGTTGCTAGGGCGTGGCTTGATAGATTCAAAATGATCCTGAGATACTGATTGGTCGTCTGAGTAAAATGAGCCCGCCCCATTGTCTCTATGACACTGTGATCCAGTGCTATGTTGAATACAAATCCCAATGCCATTTCATTTCATGGGCCGTCCTACACCATTGTAAGTCAATTGGGGCATTTTTGGGCAGCTCCTGCCCCCAGGGGTGCAACTTTTACCCCATTTTGAGGTATGCTCTTACAGAGCCTGCCAGCCTCTTCAAATGTGGCAAATCACACGCTTTCTGCGAAATCCTCGCTCGAGCTGTGACGCGTCAAAGTTTGTCGCAATGTTAAGTCTATGGGATTTTTCGGCCGCTTTTTTGCCCCTGGGGCAATTACCGTACTCCGATCGCTTATAAAAGTCATAGCACACGTGTCCTCAATAGGCCGCTCGATTTGACACCTCATTCGTGGGTCTACGCCAAACGGTGCGGGACGAGTTAGGTGCCGAAGTTTTGTACGGAGATAGAATAATAAAAAGTATAAAAATAAAAATAAGTATGTGAGATTACAATAGTGATGCTTTGCAAGCACCACTAATAACAAAAAACGCGGTACCTACACACTGTAACAGTGACCAATTAAACAATACAATAATATTTAAAAGAGAGGGAAAGGCCAACAAGTTCAATGGAAAGGATGAGGCGAGAACCGGCTTGACAACATAAATAATATTTTAATCAAGAATTTAACCAACAAGACACACACAGTTGTCAGGCAGCTGCCTGTCGCACTGCCGTCTCTGGTCGCCTTTATCCCTCTTGGTCTTCATCAGCTTAATTAGGGGCTGGGTGTACAAAATCATGACCTGGCCCCACCCTCCGCCCTGCCACAGTGTAGTACAAGTCAAGATTTAAAATGAGTAAACAAAGTAAGTGTTGGGGGCCAATGTATAAACCAAAATAAATTGTATTAACTGTAAGATTAATGACTAAAGTCTTAGAATATACATTCTTATTTAACTACAAAGTACAAACAGATGCATTGTCTGTTGTTATTTGGCTGATGAAGGCTGCAATACATTTTTTATATATTTGTATATATATTTTTAAGAGTGAGGTCCATCCTTTGACCAAGGTGATGCAGGCAGAGGTCAGTAAGGTGCACTGCAGTTCGACTGTAAGCTTGTGGCAGATTCAGTAGTTTGCATGTTAATGTATCTTGTGTTGAAGAAGTAAACGCATTTAGCTTGCTGTCCGTATAATGGAGGGCTTGGAGCTTGAGTCTCGACTCGAGTCCTGATGACCCTTGTTGATGCAGTGATTTATTTGCCTGATTATCGCAATGGACTATGATGCTTTTGAAGTCCATTCGTTTCCCCACAGAAAGGCTGTGACCATGATAGTGTATAATTTATGCAGGGCTGAGGAAGCTGCTGATTGTGGAAGGCTGGTGAGCTCTGGGGGCCAGGTGGATGTGAACCAGCGACTTGGTAGAATCCCCCCGAAACCGACGGACGGGGCGGCATCAGTGAAAGTTGGATGTCTTCAGGGAATGAGAGGAAGTCCTCGTGAAACAAGGTAAGTCCGTTCCATTGTTTTAGGAATGTTAACCAGAGCTGGAGGTCAACGCGGCAGTATGGGTTTAGGGTTATTGTGTCGTTTAGTGCAGCGATGGATGAGGTGAGGGTGAGGATGTGCGAGATGAAGGGGTAGACTTGGGGAGAGATGCCCGAGGAGGGAGAGGAGCTCTTCATGGGAAATTGGAATTCCTAAATCGTAGTAAAGTTTCTGGATGGTACAGAGGTGGGCAGCGGGAGGGGCATTAGGGGAGGGCGAGATAAAGATGAAATCATCTAATAGGTGAATTAAATGGGGAATGGAGTAGTACAAGATCCGGCAGATTGCTTCGGACAAAAGTAAAAAATTATAATTTTCTCGACAGTGAACTCTGAAAAGATGACAGAAATCAGGATGGATAGGCATTATTTCAAACGCTGAAGTAATGTCGTCTTTAGCTAGCTAGGCTCCTTTTCCGACATTTTTTATAATTTGGATGGCGTTGTCGACACCGAGGAGTGTGACAGTCACCTGTAGTACAATGTATGTCTTGCATTGGAAATGCACCGCATAGCAATAGGTGTGAACAGCATGAAATTATCTAGGAATGCATTGAGTTGCAGCTCTGCAATCCATACAGAAATGCAGGAGAAATGTGATGGGAAATACAATACATCATAATAAACAATGTGAAAAAATAGCATAAAATAATCTGAATAATAAGAGCTTTGGCTCTGTGCTGCATACTGATCAGGAGAAATGGACTTGCAATCATTACTGAAGGATTCACTTGCGGTCAATTGCTCCTTAGGAGTATGACTGCCCCTTGCTGTACAATATACGTCAATATACACCAACTCAAGCAGAGCCGAATTCGGCTCATGTCTGTTCGGACAGTGGGCATGTATAACTGCAGTGTGCTGTGGAATGTTCAGAGCAAGTGCTGCACGGCAATGAGCTTGTGTTAAAATGTCTGCGTTGGTTTGAAAAGAAGCATGGTAATGTAATTCCGCCGGTGTTCAGTGGGGTTGATCCGTCAGATATTTCTGTTCGGGAAGCCCCGATTTTATTTGGGAAATTCATTCTCTCTTAGAAAAAGGGGCAATAGAGGAGATTCCCACTTCTTGGAGACTGCGGCTTTTACAGACATTATTTTCTGGTCCAAAAAAAGATGGCGGCTTGTGTCCCATTCTGGATTTTGAGACATTTGAATTTTGCTCTAATGAAATGTCAATTAAGAAAGCTGACGCAGAAATAAATAATGTCACAAGTGCAGCCGGGGGACTCGTTTATGACAATAGATTTGAAGGACATTTATTTCCATATTCAGATTGCGCCAAAGCACAGGGGCTTCCTCAGATTTACTTTCGGGCCAAAGACTTTGATCGTATGTAAAAATGTATTCTTTTAATACTCCATGAATTAATGATTTATACCCCTATTGATCTAAATTACTTGCATTAATGCTCATAGAATGGCGCAAGCAAGTTCAAAGTCAATAAGTGAACCATTATGCTTATTCCTTACATCTAATTGGTGGAGGAACTCAATTTCAAAACTAATTATATATGGCAAGTCACTACATATCTTGGTGGACTGAATGTTGGTTGATTCCAAATAAATATATATTTGTATTTTTATGTAGGAGTTTTATCCTATATATAATTGGTGATGAAGGATACCCTGTCACAAAGTCACTAATTATCTACATATGAACACGTCAGTTCTGTGCAATTTTGTGGAGTTTCAAAATTGTAGGGATTATGCTAACGTGAAGTGATGTAATACTATCAAGTAGGCAATTGTTTTATGAGACAATAAAAAATATATGTCTTAATATTATGGTAAATGGTCTTCACATATATAGTGACTTTTTAACCTTAGTGGTATTCACAGCGTCTCATTCACCCATTCACACACACATTACACACCAATGTCGGCAGAGCTGCCTTGCAAGGTAGGTTCAGTGTCTTGCCCTAGGACACTTCGGCATGTGGATTCATGTGGCCAGGAATCGAACCGCCAACTCTGTGATTAGTGGCCAACCTGCTCTACCACCTGAGCCACAGCCGCCACTTGTCTTAGGCCAGCACATAAAGAATGTGCATGGATTTCAGTTTTGTGTAGGCAACGCAATTTAGCCATATATTGTGGCTGCCAAAGGTAATTTGAATAATTAAACAGTGCTTAAAAACAACTTACTTCATTTGATATTAAAAACGTCATTTTTTTGCATTAAGAATGATTGTATTACATTATAAAAGGAAATAAATACAGACTATACGAAGACTCAACTTTCTGCTAATTAAAAGTTGGAAAAGTAGTCAGACATTTAATATCTGAATGAGTGAATGAACAGATCTTGGCTAGAATAAGAGGCAGTAGTTTACAGCATTACAATTTGAGATGTGGAGAGGAGCGGGTAGTCAGAATAAATCCTGAAAAATCAGATATGATTTTTATTTTATTTTTTATTATTAATTAATGAATGCAGGGGAAGTATAATATATATATATTTTTTTTAACCAGGTAAAATAAATGTGCACACTGTACATGCATCAAATTATACAATATTTAGAGCAGGCAGGTAGTCAATGGGGCTTTAGAAGAATGGCAGAGCAAAGTGTGGGCACACCATATCATCAAAGGATGTGTAAGAAAATGGTCAATTAGTGTTAATAAAGCACATTTTTATTACCACAGAAGCACGCCAAGTCTTAACTATCACCCAAACACTTGTAGACGTTTTTGTCTGCAAGCGCTTTTCAAATAGAGTTCAAAGCGATGATTGACACTGGCATTGGCGCTCTGATACGAATCATGAACGCTGCTTCATGATTCATGATGTAGAAAAACAGATAGCCACAGTCTATACGGCTGATTAATATTGTTGAGGAGAGTTTAAGAGATTTAATGCCCTTTGCAATGAAAATGCAACTTATGGGGAATCAAGTTCTTTCAATTAGTCAAACTCCCAATTAGACTTAGGCAAACGTTTACTGTTGAACTTGTTTACTTGAATTGGTGCTATTTTAGAGCATTTCGATCTTTATACTCTGGCTTTGTTTTGAAAATGTTAATGAAGCATTATATTGTTACATATTGTTTTGTTTTCTTTCCTAAAATGGAAATAAATGCATTTTGAAAGGAAATTAAATACATAAAGTGTAAAAATGTAGCACTTTAAAAATCTGTTATTAATCACAATTAAACTACAAAAAAAGAAATCACAATAAAAAATTGTAATCAACTGACAGCACTAGTATTAACAAAAGCACCCATTTACTCACATTACAGATTACAGACGTTCTGCCCACCACTAAAACATAACAGAATAATTGCATAATTATGTCTTTTAATGCTACATATAGATAGATGGCTGGATGGCTGGCTGGACGGACGGATGGACAGACAGACAAACATACAGACAGACAGATATGGCCAAAGTGTTCAACTGAAAAAAGAAAGATCAAGCTAACTTCTTTTAACATCACTCTGGCTCATTTTTTCACCTTTGTAATTGCAAAAAGGTCAGGTGGTATTGTGTGGAGCCCACATATCTGTGTAACTCATTTTAAGATGGATCAATAGTATATGCTGTTTTGCTTCGACTAAGAAAGGCATAAGAGAGTTAAGCTTGACCTTTGCCTCAATATTCAGTTGTTTTGTAAAAGATCGGCAATACATACAAATGAGTGGGGCTCGTGTGTTGTTGTAGAATGAAAATAAAAACAAGAGGATGTCACAAGGGGGAATAAAAACACTGATTTTGTTTAATGTAAGGAAGTATTACTAAGGTCTTGTTGGACCTCTATGGGGTGTGCCTGGCATTTTTTATATATATTTTTTTCTCTCAGTTGATGTAAATAGGGTAAATGTAAAATATATATAAATAGTCTCATTTTGGATTACTGTAACGTATATGAAAATTCCTTTCGTAAAATTCTTGTTAACAGTTTAGTCAATACGTACATGTCATAACTTTCAATAAAGATAAAAACACATACATGTAGTCATGCAAAGGTTTTTGGCTTGAATCAAGCGTTGAAACTCTTAAAGCTCATCTCATGCTAGTAATAAAAACAATCTAGAGCTCTGACTGTCAGACTCATTCATTGCATGATATAATTCACAAGGGCTTACAATTTCTGCAATATTATTTAATATGCTTTCTTTTTCATTCCATAGGCCACCATACATCATTTCATCATCTTGGACTTCATTATAAGCAAAACATGCTTTTTTATTTATTTATTTATTTAATATTATCTTAATATACTTGGTTGGGTAAGTAATGGTTGGATTTTCACTGACCACTTAACATTGTTTACAAATGTATTTTCATTTTGTTTATTAAATGTTGTGTATTCTACAGCTATAACTTCATTGCAACTATATATTCATAAATGTACTTTCGCTGGGGAATGATAATGTGACACAATCGATTTTCATCTCTTACTGATGCTTCTAAAGGCACTAATATACTTCTTACGAAATTTAAGAAAGAATGTGTCTAAAAACAAAATCTGGCCAAAAAAAAAACTGTTTTTTAGTTTGTTACAGTGGTTCAAAGCAGCTTACCAGCTTGCATTTTCAGGAAAACTTTGTTCTGACTGTTAAATACCTTACTTTCATTGGTCCATATGATAGGAAGATGTGACCCGGTGCTCCACCTACCTTGATGCCAACATCTTTTTCCAGATAATTTCTTCCCTCAGTCGATATCAGTCAACATGAAGACACTGGAGTGCAGTGTTACCACCCTTTTATACACCCATATTTGCAGTAGTGTTAATGTTGTTCTTTAAAAATCAAAAATCTAGACTCTTTTTCTCAAAATGTATCATAAAATACAATAACAGAGTGTAACCAGTAGATATTATGGCAACATATAAAATGTTTTTGTACGCATACACAGGCGGTTGGTGCATGTGTGCTACAACTGCTAGGAGATACCAGACAATATTTCTCTTCAGGAGTTTAGACCCATAAATTTGTCTTTATATTCCTTCAGACTCAAGTTATACAAATGCACATATCGCCTGACCTCCTCAGACACACTCTTAAGGTGTACATCTACTGTTGTTGTTTCCACCTTTGTCTCCTGCTGTTTAGCAGCGATTACATTGGTAATCGGTAATAATGGCCAATCAGTTATTAGGTAAATCTGCAGGAATTAATGTGGAATTAATGAGTAGTACTATATTAACACTTTAGTTACTACTATTAACTAATATGGAAACATGATTAACTAATCAGTAAGTAATAGTGAACTGATGACTGAGGTAGTTCACTATTAGGTAATCAATAATTACTGAATTTCATTTTCCTCATTGAGAACTATGAGAACTATGGCTAATTTAAAATACTAATTCATTACTAATAAAAATGTTAACATGTCTATAATGTGAATGATTTAGTTTTTATTGTGAACATGAACATGAAATGCACCTTCAGAGAAACATGCGCCTCACATGTGTTTTTTGCTGGAATTAATTTATGAACATAACAGCTCTCTAAATCATGGCTACCGTGTCTGGTAGAGTATCATAGTCAGCTTACAGATGTATGTGCCCAACATATGAATATCTCTTCTGTTCATTACAAATTATTATCTTCGGAAGGTTTAATATTTCTTGAGGTCTTTTTAAAATAATTTTGGTAACCCATAAGTAATATATATATATATATATATATATATATATATATATATATATGTATCCCTATCTATACCTGTATATATGTGGTCTCATCCTTGACTATGATACTCTACCAGACACTGTTGCCTTGATTTATCGACCTGTTACATTCTTAAATTATTTCCAACAATAAAAACATAATCATTCACATTTTAGACATATGTTAATATTTTGATTAATAATTAATGAGTAGTTATTTTAAATTAGCCATAGTTCTCATAGTTCTCAATGAGGTAAATTAAATTCAGTAATTATTGATTCCCTAAGAGTGAACCACCTCAGTCATCAGTTCACTATTACTTACTGATTAGTTAATCATGTTTCCATATTAGTTAATAGTAGTAACTAAAGTGTTAATATAGTACTACTCAGTAATCCTGTATTAATTCCTGCATAGTTACCTATTAATGATGGACCATTATTATAAAGTGTTCCCATTACATCTTCTTCTAGCACTTTTCATAAAAGCAACAGCTCCATTGTGAATGTTGCCACTTTGTGGACCAACTAATTAATGAAAATAAATTCAGGCACATGTGCACACAGAGTACACATTTAGGGTCCGAGCACTCTGCTGATGAAGATATTTGCATCACGTGTCCTGTACAAAGACGACTAGCATTCGCACCTGACCGAAGTACTGTGGGCTTAAGTTAGAGTGAGTTCCATCAGACACACAAGCACATACACCAACACACAGTTTGGTCGCTTTAAAGTTCTCTGAGTAGTTCTTACTGACCTCTGTAGTGTCTTTAGAAATGTGTGGGCTGGTCTATGGAGGTTGATAGGAAGTTTGTGACACCTGTGAGTGAGAACAAGGCTATCAAACACCCCTCGCACAGACCAGCTTAAAATGCCCTACAGACTCCCCTTTTCACCCTGAGTGACTAACCGAAGAGAGCAGCCGATAAGCTCTCTGTGACCGCATCGATGCCTATTACACTGGCTGATCTAGTGAACTTTAATGGCATTTAAATGCAATTTTAAAGCTGCAGGTAAACAAATGGCTTTTGCATGTGTTATTTAAGATATGATTAATATTGACTGATAGAATACTTATGACAACTGAATGTAAGATTAAACATATTTTCTTTGCTCACTTTGTCATTATACACTAAGATTAAAAAGAGGACAAGTAAATAATATGAAACACGTTGGCATTTTTTTTTTTTGCATTTGTATGATACATATCTGCCTGCACACAACCATTAGATAGAGAGATTTTTTTTAATATACTGCATATTCACAATTTGACCTATCGTGGGAGAATATGAAATACAGTATATACTGTAAAACCAATATACAACAAAATGGTAGAACCTAAGTCATAAGTAGCAGTTTTCTTCATGATTCTTCATGATACAAGACAAAATGATTGTCTTGTATCACTGTTTGTTGTAAATATCTGTGTGGGTTTGGAGCTTTTCATTACAGTTACACCCTTCAAGCTGGCGGTACTCTGCGTCAGCATTTTACTCTCCAGACCTTGGTAGATCAGTAAGACAAGTAATTGCTTTTTATTAATTAGCTTTCTGACAGTTTATTTAAGACCAAATGTTACTGATAATGCAACCAGGACAG
Organism: Xyrauchen texanus; assembly: GCF_025860055.1. Lineage (NCBI taxonomy): Eukaryota > Metazoa > Chordata > Actinopteri > Cypriniformes > Catostomidae > Xyrauchen > Xyrauchen texanus. The sequence goes on from NC_068290.1 coordinate 36,255,189, forward strand.
AAAACACACAGGGCTTGGCCAGTGTTAGAGAGCTACTAATGGTGTGCAAATATATGTTCCATGTCCTTTGCTCCCAGGGGTGCTTGTGTGTCGCTCTTATTTAAAGGTCTGCTGTTAGGGTCCACAGGGAAATGTGGAAAAACGCATCTGATAAACAAGCGTCTGTTCTGTTAAAAGCTGTGAAATCTGATGTCTAACATGGTATGTTTTTGTTCTTGAAGTGGGCCTGTTTGTTCCATGCACTATCACTGGACGATCTCCGTTCACTACAGGTGATCCCTGGATCGCGTACTAAATTAATTATTAAAAATGGAATGGTTCTCTGTAGTTTTAAAGTATAAAAGTTTCATACTTTTTTATTAATAACTGGAAAATTATACTCAACATATGTAATAACTGTTTATACAGTTTGATTACTACAACAATAATAACAAGTATTTTGTCTCAAAATAAATGTGATATAATTCATTAGTTATATAAATTGCAATGTTTTAAAAGTATTAAATGTTAGATAAAATAACATTAAAATCAACATTAGCACTTGATGCCCATATGCATCAGGATTAATTTGCGGTCTATAATAATAATAATAATAATAATACATTTAATATAATTTGTTTAATAATAATAATAATAATAATAATAATAATCATATTTTTTCTTAATAAGTAACTTAGCCAAGTGATTCTTAGTTCGACAATTCATAATTGCAATGCCATGTAGGAAGTCATAAGTAGATATCTGTGTACAACAGCAGGCCTAATATTTACTGGTCAAAAGCATTGTTTGAGATTACTTCTGATGATTGATAGAAACAGTGGAGGAAATAAAACACACTAATTGTTCAGTTAAAGATCTAAATCTTTTATCTGTTTATTTCCCTCCTTTCTCAGTTTATGTGTTGTATTAAAGTCTATTACCACCGCTGGACGTTCCCTTCTCTGACACTGAAGAAACATAAATATCTAAATAAAAGAAAAGAAAAAAAAAACCTGAGGTTTCCGCAGGTCGATAAAGCTTTTAGATTTGGAGATGTTTCTGTTTCCTCCGGCTAAGGGTTTTTAATGGAGCTTTAGGAATTATCTTATGGCTCTCTGTTTTGTGAGCAGTTTATTTCAGGTGCCCCCGTGTCCTCTGTCAAGTCTGAATATAATGCTATCAATGCAGCTTAATGAAAAGTAACGCATCGCTGATTACAGTTTGATTTGGTTTCCATGTAAAAGCCCCGTTAATTCAGCATCATCCCTCCTCTGTGTGTGTGTGTGTGTGTGAGATTTACCACGCCTGAATGAGTTAGTCAAACCCCTCACATCTCTCTCTCTCTCTCTCTCTCTCTCTCTCTCTCCCCCATCTCTTTCTTCCAACCCTGTTTTACTATGCTGGGAAAGTTTCTTAAAACAGTAAATATACTGTTAAATTGTTCTCTTCTATTCTGTTCTATTATATTTTATCCTATTCTATTCACTATTTTGTTTGATGTGTTATTGCTTCCGGCTTTTTGTAGACCATATGTACTTTAAAAATGTTAAGTTCTAGATCTTAATTTAGATGAATTGTAAAATATATTTAAAAAATTAAATATATATATATATATATATATATATATATATATATATATATATATATATATATATATATATACATATCATTTTAAGAATATATAAAGGAATATAAAAATACATATATTTTTAAAATTCTATATTATTTTAAATTTTAAGTTATATATATATACAGTGTGTGTGTGTGTGTGCATGTCTATATATATATATATATATATATATATATATATATATATATATATATATATATATATATATATAAATGTATATATTTTGTGTTTATGACATTTTAAGGAAAAGTAGTACCAATTCACAGTGTCCTTTTTTGTTGTGCATTGTGTAGTACAGATAAACACTTTTTTGTCTTTGTCCAAGGATTCCTCCAGGAGAAGGTCTCAATCGTTTGGCTTGCACTTTAAAATTCATCACTGAAGCCCCCCTCAACAGACCCCAGTCCTCCAGGGGCCACACTTTCACCATCACTGTCAACTCCTACCTTTGACTGCGTGTTTTTGCCCTTTTATCTGGACCCACTAATTCTTCTGCCCTTTTCACTTAGAGACGTGCCCCAGCGAAACAGCCCCAGAGAACCTCCAGATATTGAGGGGTCTGTGTCAAGATGAACAATTTAAATGATCTTGCATCTACAGCCACATAAACGGCCTGTCTGGATAACTCCTTCCATCTCAGCTGTTCGGCCAAGGTAAAGGATTTGGTGCTTCGATAATATTATTAGAGAGAGAGTACAAATCGATAGAGAGAAGTGAATGATGACTGAAAACATCCCAATTACAGGCTGGTTATGGCGGGTTAATGGGGCTCATCCAGCGCTGTCTTATGGCTCCTCTGGGCCTCATCTCCTCCATCCGAGTATGAGAGAGAATGATAAACAGTGATTGAGGGATCATTACAAACCCAAACACAGCAAACACGAAACACATTGGGTCTACGACAGTAGGTGGACAGTCGTGTGATTTTGATTGCTACAGACCATTGATTTGGCCTAATGGTATATCTAACCAAAGTATTATTATATTATATATTTTTCAGACTTTCATTTTTTTAATCGAAAATGTATACATATGTAGATTAGGAAAAGTTATTATTTATGATACCACATTTTAAGGATAATAAAAATGCTATCAGCACTTTAGTGACAAATGCAACTTATTAGTTCAGCTTAGCAGGTGGGGAAAAAACAATGTAGAGAAATATACAGCCTATAGTTGTATCCGTCAATTCATCATAATGGCTCCCGATAGACACTTGTATGTGTTTGTTCAGCACCAAGGACAGTGACTTTGATCGACACAGACCAAAAGCTTCGAAAAATCAACAGTTTATTATAGTGAGTAGATTTGAACATTCCCCGATTTCAAGGAGATTTGTGCATTTGTGCGATAGTACTTTCTTAACAGTGACACTCATGAGCAATTGCGACAAGGTCAGAGTTCTTCTAAAAGAATACCCAATAAAATCTAGCAACATATGCATGCCAAAGACAAAATGAAATGCGAAACAAAACTAGATTGTAAACTTTTCTCAGTCTTTCAGAACAGAGACTTCCAATTGTTCATTTACATAAGCTCAACGTGCGTTACAAATGTCAACCAAACAAATGAAAATATTAACCAATCCCATTTTGGGACCCTCACCAGTGAGATGTCAATACAGCAATAAATACATACAATGTCCCATGACAATGCAATTATTTTATGTAACAAAAAAGTCCAACATATTTTGGGCCCATTAATTCACAGTCTGTCATTTGTTAACTGTTATTAGCTGCTAGTCCAAACAGTCCACTTCGGTTCCTATGAAAAATCTGTTGTGCTAGGAACAGAATATTTTATTCACCGTCTTTGGAAATGTCATACTGTCCTTACTGGCCTCTTGCTGCTGTGTTTTTATCACATTGTTGCTCCCTATGGAGCGCCCAAGGGCTCCTGTCTCTAAGATAGACCCTTTGGTTGTGGTGGTCCAAGAAACTGTAGTGTTTGTCTGTGCTTGGTTTAAGGAGCTGTGTCTAAACAAGGGGTCATGAAAAACTCCATCTACCCAGTTTCTGAGAGTGGTCACCGGCGAATCCTGCTGTCTGTCCAGACCGTTTACAGGTGAGGAAGCCGAGGGAGATGCTTGACATCTAAGCATACATGAGGAGTACTCTGTTGGGTTCAATGAGGTCGCAGTCTGGGCCAGAGACCAGATGCGGGGTTTGCTGTCCAGTAACGGATGGCCCTGCTGCTGGAAACACATTTTGGCATGTCGCAGGTCACCGATGTCATGTTCGCAGTCTCCCACGGTCGTTTTAATGCAGCTTTTTGATAAATCGCGGTCAGCTTCAAGCAGACCAGGAATGGAAAGTTTTGGAGAGGTTTCTTTGAGGCGATCATCTGTGGTCGCCATGTGCGTGTTCACGAGAAAGCGGTGTTTGAGTTCACATTCGGAGCTCTCCGACTCGATGGTGTCGAAGTCTTCCAAGTCACTCAACTGAAGTTCCTTTTCCTCTCGACTTTTGCTCTCTGTTAAATCGAGAGCAAACAAGAAGAATATGTATATAATGCAGCTTTCTTTTCAATAACACTTTATAATCATTTACTTTAATAACATTAACAAAGATTTTCAGTTTGTGTGGATTAAAATGGTTAGAAATATATGTAATATAAATCACTAATAAATGTTTTGCAGAGTTTTACCGGTTAGACTCTCACTAAAGCTTTAAATGTCTGAGCAGAACTTTTAATAGAACTTTAAAAGCAACTTTTGCCTGTCTCTTCTAAATTGAACAAATAACTGCTGGATAGTTAGAGACTCATTGATATGATAGATGTGTGTAAAATGGAAGGAAGCTGACCATCATCATTGGTTTCACTTTTGATTTGATCTTCTTGTGTCCCATCCTCATCCTCATCTTCATATTTTCTATCCTCAGAGCCCTTGTTTCTTGGTGGCCATGTCATCTTATTTTCCTTCTTGAGTCTCCTTCTAGCATTGGCGAACCATGTGGACACTTGTGTGAGGGTCATCTTGGTGATGATTGCCAGCATGATCTTCTCGCCTTTGGTGGGATAGGGGTTTTTCCTGTGTTCCTGAAGCCATGCTTTTAATGTGCTCGTTGTCTCACGGGTGGCATTCTTTCTTCTGGTTCCTCCCTCCATAGATCCGTATCTGTGGCATGAAAGAAACTTTGGTTGTTATGGTAATAGTGAAGGAATATTTTATTTATTTATTTATATATTTGTATTATTATTATTTATTAGTTTTATGCATGCCGTTTTTACAACATAGAAAGACAAAAACGTAACAAAATTCTAGTGCTTCAGTGGGATAATAGAGCGTACAAATTGCTTGATCGAGTGCACTCAGAAAGCACTGGCCAAGTATGTGTCCATTAAAGCACTTTAGGGAAAACCCTGAAGGGTAAAACGTGAAGCATGATATAACATAAAATATATATCAAAGACAATATTATTGCTCCTGACTTTTGAGGGAACAAATGCTGTCACTGATGTAATTTCTCTATATATTAAAGGTATTTAATGCTTTATTCATTCAAGAGCTTGTGCTAATTATTTAATCAATATGTTGAACCCTCCCTTTAAAATGGATCCAAATTAATTGAGTCTTGCACTTGTTAATTGTCAATCAGTAGACGCTTAATGAGGGCCGGTATTCAATACCTGTCATACTGGTACTGTCCCAGTGTGGGATCATATGGGTAATAGGCAGCAGCCTGTGTTATTCCCGCATGCGCAGATGCACTTCCATCCTTGGCATCAAATGTTCCCTACAATTAAATACAAGACTTATCAGTATGCTCAACAAACAAATAAACCATACATTTATGAATTACTTTTCCACAACACGTTTTTCCATAACATATCCATGACAACAAGGTTCTGGTGGCATTTGTTTTGAGGTGCAAAACACCATATTTTAAATAGCAAGCTATATAGATGTTAATCCTTATAAAGTCAAAGTTGGACCTTACAGAAGGGAGAAAATATAAAGTTCCCTTTGTAAACCATCACACCCTACAAAAGCAGTAATAATGCTTTTTTTTTTTTTTCAATATAAAAAGTTACAAAAACACACCGTTTCCTCACTCTGTATTCAAAATGTTGTTGGTATGACTTGGTGATTATATTATGCGTTATTGTTGTTATTTAATTACCTATGTTATAAACTCACCAAAGAGTAGAAAGCTGAGGCGTCGGCTCCATAAGTAACATAATTCCCATAGCCTTGACTGCTTGTGTAGGGGTTTCCATAGACTCCCAGCGCAGCGGCGGAGCTGAGCTCATGTCTGGCAGTGGCCAGCAGTCTGCTTTCATACATTGGACAGTACACGGGCGTCTGCGCAGAGGAATCCGAGATGGATCTGGTGCTCGACTCGCAGCAAGATGTCAAAGAGTTGGTGGCCATCAGGAACTGGAACGAATTATACACATCAAACGATAAATAAAAGACAGACAAACAAATGCACATTAAAAGTTCCTGAGAGGAAGAGAGCAAGCAATCAGGAAAAAAAAAAAAAAAAAAGGAAAAAAAAAAAAAAAAAAAAAGGAAAAAAGAAAGAAGTGCGTTTATGTTTCCAAAATGTGAGCATGCGGTAAAAAGTTCATTTTTGGCAATATATATTCAGCCCCCATAGGACAATGCGTTTTATGGATCATTGCCAGCTGTTGTCCTCCTTCCCCCTGTCATCGCATCTTCACTTTTGCATGTCTGGGGCTCATTCCGGTTTATAGATTCGTAAAATGATAAGCGCGGAGGGAACCACTGAATTAGCCTACATCGGAGATAAAAATAAATAAAAAACAAAAACAAACTAAGAAACAAACAAACAAACAGTCAAGCTAGTAATCGGATTACACCTTTATCTTTCGTGTAAGGTATATTTCTGAGTTTGGCGCTCTAATGCATTTAACAGTTTGCGCGGGGCACATTAGCGCATTCCTCCTTTCAAGTGTTCAAATTTTGAACATTTGAATCAATAGAACAATCCGCGTGAGCGCAATGGAACGCGGGTTAATGATGGATAATCAGAGCTTACCTGTGGTGCAGACGAGTAAGGATATCCGAATTGAGGATAGGACATTGTAGAGTGATCCCTGTTTCTCCGAAAGCAGGCGAGACTGCAGGTCTGCTGTGTTTCACTGTACCAATTGATTGGTAAAGCATAAAGCTGCCGGGCGCTTATAGGGCGAAGCGCGGTACTACCATGTTTAATTTGCTTAAACGCCTTCCTGAGTATCTTCAAAGTATGCCAATCGGTCTATTAAACTTCTACAACACAGCCTCGCACATCGTAAAGCATTTGGCAAATTGCCGTCTTTGATGTCAGAAATACATATTTTGCGTTATAAAAACTAGTATTAAACACGTCAGCCCAGATGCGGGTTGTTTTAAACGCCGGTGACTCTGACGTCAGAAGAAACACACTCAAAATGACCAGTCTAACTTTAATATGCATTTCTCTGGATAAAAAAGCCGACTAGTGACAGGGGGTGGGGGACAAAATGTAATGCACAATGGGCTTGTAATTGAGCTTATCAATAAAACTAAGCTTTGAAAAGGGAACACACTACTAAAACACTTCCTGCGACAATCGCATTGCATCTTTATGTCGGTTTGGAAAAAGTATTTCACCTAAAGTTAATTAGGAACATTAGCTACATTAACTGCATTAACAAAGTGTTAAAAAAAATTGCTTAAACGAACGAAAGAAAGAAAGAACTTAAATTCTACAACAACTAATGGAAATATTTAAATATCCCATTAGAAGTCGTCTCTGCTTTTAAGAAATATATGCTCAGAATATAAATCTGAATATATAGTTTAATAGTAGATATGGAAAATAAAGTGGAAGGCCTATATAATTGTGCAATATTTGTCTCACTGTAATTATTGTGTACTTTGTTGATTATATGCATGTAGTTGGAAGTCTGCATCTATCTATCTATCTATCTATCTATCTATCTATCTATCTATCTATCTATCTATCTATCTATCTATCTATCTATCTATCTATCTATCTATCTATCTATCTATCTATCTTGCATACTATATAAAAAAACTACATTTCACTACTGAGAGTGCTGAAAGTCTAGGTGGAGCACGATGTGTTGCTGACTCGCTTTGAGAAGCCCGGGTTGAGACATGTGAGAAGCCCCAGGGTCACAGGCAAATTAATGATGATGTACTCCTCTTTTCCCCAGCTGGAAAACTGCCTGCAAGTAACGAATCTGCCCGCAGTGACAGCTCGATTGCGGGTGATTGATGACTATCTTGAGACCGGCCAACATAATATAATATGGGCCGCATAATTGCTTTCATTTACAGATGAAGGTACTTGTCCTCAAATTGAGTTAGACTTTTATCAGGCAAGTTTTTTTTTTTTTTTTTTTACCCTTTCAATCTCCTTTGGCACGCACTTGAATTTGGAAAATAAGTGTTCAGTGAAATTAAATTAGTCAGACAATAGCGAGCAAATGTCGCAGTGTGCGTGTGTTAATGGACATGGGGTCAAGTGACTGACCCACATTTGTGCAGCATTTACTTTCATTCATTTAGTAAATGACGATTTTTCCTCTTATATAGAAAATAAGCTATTAATCAAGCCAAACAATGAGTCGCCATCAAATTCTGCAAAATAAAGAGAGGGTCTAAGTTAACTTCAGTTTTAAAAGTTATTGCAATTTGCGATCATCATAAGCAGTACACATTTTAAATAATAATAATAATAATAATAATAATAATAATAATAATAATAATAATAATAATGGAAATATGTGGGCTACATTGCATATAGTCTTCAAGTGATAACCTACTCTCACACATTTCTTTATAATGGTAGGTAGCTACTTGGGGCTAAATGGCTCTTTTTCTTTCTCCGTGAAAATAACCCGTTACATTTTATCTCAAGTAACATCAACTCTATTATTGATTCCTCCTCACACACACTTGACTGCAGTGAAAAAAGGCAATGCATCCTTGAAGTTTGATGGGCAAGTCCACAATAGCTTTCCATATACATTTACATTATCTTTTCATCTGGTGACTGGTGTTATTTGGGTCGGTATTAAATATTAAGACGCACTACAAGCTTTTAGAGGATAATGAAGTCTGCGCGCAGAGTTCCTGCTTTTGTTTTTCTTTAAAGATTTAAACGAAGCCCGGCTCTTTTGGACAGATGGATAAGATACGACGGGGTGTATTTAATATGGAAATACGTTAACACAACGAGAGCAATGCATGCGAAGATGCAGTCTAAGACATATACGCACGATTCAAGAATATTTGCACAATGAGACAGAACTTTTGCCAAATATCTCTTCGGATAAGGAGCATAAATGTCATGCATAAATCTATAGGTCTCATCGCCATTATGAGCTGGATGAATTACACCTTGAAAGGACATGGCATCCTTTTGTTGTCTCTGACAAAACCATGCGCAAATCAATCACCGGACGGCATGTTTCAACACCTCCTCCACCTCCTCCCTAGTTCTGTTCAGAAGAGAAGTGTGCCTATATATAAACAGGCATCGCTCATATGTACGCATATGTCACATATCTACACATCAAAAGCGGGTAGCTTCCACTAGGGCCCTTTAAAATATCTATACATAGAGAAAATATAATGTAATTACAGTAGAAACTTATTTAAGCCTCATGAATAGACCCTAAAGCCCTTTAACATCTCAAAAACATACCTTATATTAGGCTACTTTATATATATATTGTCCAATCTTTTTTTGCACAACACATACATATATGCTCTGTACTGTAAACATGTGATCTGAGTGATTGTGATTGGTTGTGATTAGTAGTAATGACATACTCAATATTTGCACATGTAAGGATATCATTAAATAATCAAATAGTATTTAGAGGATTTGTTGCAATCTTTGAAGAAACTATTAGGTTTAGGTGTTTAAAGGGAAGATTTACACCAACACTGGTCTCTATAAAGCTCACATTAAACACTTAACTAAGACTATTTTCTAACATCTGAAGAGGTGTGATGAGATTATTTGTGTGACAGGCCGAGACGCTGTTAAAGCAGGCTCCACATTCTCTTGTAAGTGCCTTGACAAGTTCATACACTTCTATTTTGAGTCTCTCCCTGGCGAGGCAGATTAGCTCTTCTGTTCTTACCATAGGCATCACCCCAAACATTCATCTTCCTCTTACCTTCGTATGCATCCGTTAATGGTGAAGGTTTCTATTAAGATTGTGCGATGAAATGCAATCAACAAAAGTACTCATGCAAGTAACCTTATTCTGTATTAATTTATTATGAAAAATAAGCAGTCACCGGCATTACTACATTCTCCTCTGCCCCTTTTTAATTGCATGCTTGGTGTTTTTTGTCCAATATTGGTCAACCGTAAATAATAGTTGGTTTTCAGACAACATTTCAAACTTGGAGTCAGTCTAGGATGAGACAGGTACAGCTGATGATCCAGGAATGACATCACGCCACGAGCAGCTTCCAGGCTGTCTGCAGATAAACTTTCTGTAACATGGAATCAGCTTCTTCTGAGCCAAATATGGAAGTGCCCATTCAAAGTCAGATATGCATTAACTGTTCACAACAAGCCTATATTTGACCATTGTCTTTTGTTCATCTCCACATTTAACCAATTACACAAAAGTGTTACATTATGCCCCAGAAAAGCGAATCAGTAATTACTCGTAGTGTAAATTAATCATTCCGGCTAATATACATTTAGTCACCCAGCAATATACATTTTGGGGGATTGTTTAAGGCACTGATTAAATTTCCTGTACAATCAATGAACATTTTATATCAATGCTGTGATCTAACTAAAGTAGTTTTTGTTTTTGTTTTATGGAATATGACAGTATTTTCCCTGGCACTGCATTTCTTATGCACACATCTGAAAATCAATGTCATGCATAGCACAGGTAATGACAACATAATAAACATTGCAATGGGAATATGGGAGTGTTGACATTAGGTTGATATGTGATATGTCTATAACAAAATTATTGAGTTCACATAATTACACTAGCTTTTTCACAACTTCATGCTTGAGCATTTGCAGTGAAGTTTAATTAGAAATCTAATTAAGTACACCCTGTTTAACATATTGTGTGCTTAGGGGTAGGTTAAAGGTCAGGAGGCTGTTTGTTGTGCCCTGGGTTAAAGGTTAATATAATAAATGCCATATTAGAAACATGAATGATCATATTTGTTTAATTCCAGTTGTTAAATTATGTAAAAAAATAATACTACAATTAATTTTTTTTTGACATACTTTTGATAAATGAGCATTTTAAAATATAGTAAAATAACTAATAAATAATTATTCATGTCTTGCACCCTATGGAATGCGAGTTAAAAGAAATTGTCAATTCTATGTCTGTCTTGGACAATCAAATCTCAATGATGCTCCTGAAAAGAGAGATGTGGTCGTGAGGACCTGGAGGATGCTCTTCTCTTCTCCTCTGCTCCGCTGCAGTGGCTAAGAGGTTTAGCATGTTGCTGTTCACTCTCCATGCATTATTGATCAGAGGGGTCAGCATGCTCACTCTCTGCTCAGTTAAGTCTGAGCAGGTGTTCCTCAAACAGCTGGTTAAGGATGCAAACACTCTATTCTGCATTGTGTCTTGTTATACGGGCATAACATCCTTTTTTTTTTTTTTTAATAGTCCATAAAATTGTGTAATAAAACATGATTTTGCAGCTATAAATACTGTTATCTTATCAGTTGTGCATGTTTTAATTCAAGTACAGCTGCACTTTCAAATTGTATAATTGTATGTTGAACACCATACAAAGTAAAAAAAAATAAAAATACAAAAAAACCACACAACAATCTATCTAATCTGACCCTTAAAATACGCTCATTATTGTGAACTAATGCAATCCAGTTGATTCAGTCATATTTTGTGATGCAATGGACTTGAATGATGCCTTAATCACATGATGTACACTTTCATACAGAAATAAATAAATACATTATATTTTTAGGGTATAAGAGAGTAGTTGACAAGTAAAAAAAAAATAAAATTGTCAGGTAACCTAAAAAAACCCCAAAAAACGAAATGGTGATTATTGTGGTAACATATAAATAAACGGGTTTTATCCAAGTAATAAATGTAGAAATGAATATAAATAGATTCTTAATAGTGCATAAGCTTTATATATATTTATTTATATATATAGTCTTTCTTACAGTTGGTTTTGTTGATGAGGTTGATTCAGTGATATTAAATACTATTTTTATTTAATTTAGATTTTACGACATGAAGCACACTTGTTAAGATAAAAATGTATATGAATGTTTAAAGGAAAGTGTACTGTATATTTTAGGTGCTGTGAGGTAATCAACTTTTTCACCATTGTAATACCTTTTCCCCTTAACTAGGCTCATTTAGCATGGTACTGCATTGAGACAAATACATTTTTAAAAGTGAAATGTAGTCCCACAATTATTATGAGGTCATAAAAAGTACATGCATTATAATTATGAAATAATTAGCTGTTTTAAATAGTTTTAAATGGAGTATAGCAAGTCACACTCAAAACATGTCAATTTTCCAAAAAGTATTTCATGTGAACTACGTATGTGAAGTATGTGTGAGCATCTTTAAATAAAACGTAGCATTCTTCGGGTGTAACAGAATGGACATTAGATGAATTTTCTTCAGACTGCAGTTTATATTGATTTATTCAGTGTTTCTGTGACAAGTTTGGAACATTTTAATAAGATTGTATATGAACATGACATAAAATTGAAATTTTTTGGACATGTTGAGAAATAATTTCATACTTGTTGAATTGTCTCAATGGAAAAACGTATTTCATAACAAAAATATGACATATTTTATAATTACACTAAATCAGATATTCCCACCCAGAATGTTTCATTTTTTTAATTCCCCTCTCAAGTATTTCCATGTTTCTGCAGCGGTTGAATAGATATTTAAGTAACTAAATAAAGAATTTGAAAAGCCTTAGGCCATTTCAGTTCAAGGATCCACTTGTTTACCACTGAGCAGAGAGAACAAGACAAAGGGAAGCCAAAAATTCACTAGTCAGTGACTCAGTTCTACCACGGGAGCAGAAGAGAATAGATCAGAGGAAAGTTCCCCTGGAAAGACCATGTCCTGCTCATACCTGCCAAGAGAATTCCAACTTTACTTGTCTGTTTTTGCCCCCTTTTTTCAGCCAAACAGCTGGCTAAAAAAGCAACTACATGTTAAATAGCTATTAAAATTGTATAATTTTAATACTTCAAGGTAAAAATATTCAAATGTATCCCTGTTTCTCCGTTCTGTGATTGAAGGGACTTGTGATTGAATTTCCACATTGTGCTCTCGTCTGCGCCGCAGAGCATATTCGCTTTGATATTAACATGGCTCTGTCATTAGAACGTATCCCATTTGCCTGATTTATGGGGTTTATGGGTAAAATAAGATGCTGAATGAGACAATACAATGCATTTATGTTCTGAAGCTGTATGATGAATTAATAATTGTGAGTGCCCAAGCTCCATTTTCCAGATAATCATAGCCTCACACACTCTAATGTTCCACACAGCCTTAAAAATTAGGGAGAATATTGTAAAAGTCATGAATAATGTGTTTTTGGTGTTTTGTGCACTTTCATCTACTCAAAGGAAAGTGGAACAAGCTGTAAAGATAGACAGAGATCAAACTTAATGGCTAGTGATCTAGATTATTTCTGAAAATGTATTTTTATGTACCTGCCTAGACGGGACTCTTTCTGATGGATTTATTTTTCTTTGCTATTTATTTATTTTCATAGTTAGCTGAGGCAGAATTATATGAAGAGGGTCTTGAAGGGTCCCGTGTGACTTCAGCCCTGTATGGCTTCATGGTTGGGAGGGATTTAAGCTGGACTAGGGTGGACTGATTGGTCGACTGGACATCTGCAGCCCAGAGGGTGATCAGTGTCATTCCATCTGTCTGACACATGGCCATCGGACACAACGATGGGAAGAGAGCAAGAGAGAGGGAGTTAAAGAGAGAGATGGGTTTGACTGACATGAGGCATTGTAAGACCTGCTGTACATGTTTGCTTCCTTTCACAGACTTTTAAAGTATACAGTATACAAGTTAATGACGTGATTTTTATTTTGTATGAATATATTAAGTTACTCAAAAATACATTAAAAATGGAAATGTTTCAATCTCAGAATTCAAATTCACTTTGATATGTTTTGTGGGGCCTAAAAAGGTAAATCGTGGTGTAACTGTCCAGAGATTGGATTAAATAAGAAAGCTTTATTAAAGAAACAATCTTTTAAGATAATAATATTATAAAAAAATAATGCAAATAAAGGTAGATTCTATTTACAACTCATTACAAATAATGGCAAATATTATTTGCACCCCAACCCTGGTACAAATTATGGAAGATTCTGTTTGCACCCCATGCAAATAGTGGCCAATAGATACTATTTGCACCCCTAATTAAATACTAACAGTATAGGGGCATCCCTGCAGCATGTTTATTGTGTTTATTGTGAGTCCCACAGACACACTACACCAACCCCTAAACCTAACCTTAACCCTAAACTTCCATAACAAAAATGAATCATGGTTTTACAACAGTAACTGTTACGTTCCTGTGTTGTCTGCCCTCTGTTCTCTGTTTCACTATCACGTTGATTTCACGTTTCCTTGTTGTCCGCTCCGTGTTTTCCTTTTCACCTGTCACCGATCCTGCTCCATGTCACGTTTTCCCTGTTGTCCGCCCTGAGTCTCACTGTCCGTGTGTTAAACTACATTTCCCACAATTCCCGGCCTCCCCCACTGCCTGCACTCATCATTGTTTAGTACTTTGCTTCCTCGTGTTTATCTGTTCCATTGTGTTTCAGCTGCCTGTTTTCCCATCGTGGACTTTTATTTGTGTTTACCCTTTTATTTATTATGCATTGAATAAAACCACGTTTGGATCCGCACCTCTTGTCCGTCTTGTCCTGTGTCAGCACTAGACGTAACAGTAACCATAGTTTCACCATGGTATTTTGTAGTAAAATCAAAGTAACCACAAAATTAAACATGGTTACTATATAAACACTATATTACTGTAGTAACATCATTGTTAATTGCATCAAATCTATTGTCTCTGCCAAAAAAACACGGTTACTGCCATATAACAATAGTAAAACGAATCGGTTACCTTACGTAACCTCGGTTCTCTCTAGAAGAGGGAACGAGTATTGCGTAAGCTAGCTTACGCTACGGGAAAGATTCATCTTTTCTGAGATATTGAAGCCAAAAAATTATCCTTAATTTTGTATCCATTGTCAACGCAGTGCAGCAACTGCATACCTTGAGCGGGCTAGCTAGCGAGCTCATAGGTTGCTCTGCGGCAACTGCTGCAGCCTATAGACGAACTTGAGTGAACTTGCGTCCAATGACAGGCGCCCGCGCCGTCACTGCATCAAAGCCCGCCAAAATGGGCGTGGCTAGAGTGCATATAAGCGTAAGTTCGTAGGCTGCAACCCTGGTTTTCATTGAATGAAGCGAAAATCGCTCATGGCGCGAGAACGGCCGGCTACGCAATACTCGTTCCCTCTTCTAGAGAGAACCGAGGTTACGTAAGGTAACCGATTCGTTCTCTTACGAGAGGTTCTCTCGTATTGCGTAAGCTAGCTTACGCTACGGGAACCCATTGTCAACGCCGTGCGTGCCAAGCATCCACTGCATGAGCCCCGGGGGTGGGGGGACCCAGGGGAGCCCTTGTGAGTGGGGAAATAACATTTGGCCGGCAAGAGTGCGGGCCAGTGTGTGTGTAATACATAAGCACATAGTGGGAAGGAAAAGACAGAGCGGCGGTGCCGGTCTGTGTGGAATGTGTCCCATCAGTGCAGCTCACCAGGGGAGCTGTAGCGTATTAAACCACTAGTAGTTTCGCCTGCAGGGCGGGCACTTCCAGATTGTAAAATCTGACAAAGGTGGAGGGGGAAGCCCAGCCCGCTGCCACACATATGTCGTGAATGGAAATCCCGCTGGACCATGCCCACGAGGAGGCCATGCATGGCAGGTCTTTTGACGCGTACGCGGCAGCAATAGCGTCCACTATCCATCTAGACAGTGTCTGTTTCAAGGCGGCGAAACCTTTGGTGCGCCCTCCGAACGAAACGAAAAGCTGCTCAGAGCGTCTGAAAGAGGCGGAGTGCGCAGTATACAATCTCAGTGCTCTGACTGGGCAAAGGAGATTGGCGTCGCGTTCGCTATCGGATGCTGGCAGCTCCGATAGGGAAATAATTTGTGCTCTGAAAGGAGTACCGATCACCTTGGGGACATAGCCGTGTCTAGGCTTTAAAATGACCTTGGAGTCACTTGGTCCAAACTCAAGACACGCAGCTGACAGACAGCTGCGTGAAGGTCTCCCACACGCTTAACTGATGACAGGGCAGTCAGAAAACGGTTTTGAATGAAAGGTATTTCAAATCCACGGATTGAAGCGGTTCGAAAGGGGAGGCTTTCATAGCTTCGAGAACTACGGAAAGATCCCAGATAGGAACCGAAGGGGGGCGCGGGGGGTTCATCCTTCTAGCTCCACTGAGGAAGCGGATGACCAGCTTGTTTTTTCCCAGTGACTGGCCGTGCAGGGGTTCAGCGAACGCCGCGATGGCCACCACGTACACTTTGAGCGTGGATGGGGATCTGCCCTTATCCAGCAACTCTTGTAAAAACACGAGCAGCGAAGACACCCCACATGTCCGTGGGTCCAGGTCTCTGTCGGTGCACCATTTTGAAAACACAGACGTATAGAGTCTTCTCGTGGAAGGGGCTCTAGCGTGTATGATAGTGTTTAGTATTCCTTCTGGCAAAGCGACGGGTAGTCGTTGATCACCCACGCGTGCAGCTCCCAGCGCTCTGGGTGGGGATGCCAGATCGTGCCGCGAGCTTGAGAGAGGAGATCTGCTCTCACTGGAATGGGCCACGGGCTGTCAGTGACAGCTGCGTAAGCTCCGGAACCATGTCTGATTCTCCCAGCCGGGCTATGAGGAGCACCGAGTGACGCGCTTCCCTGATCCTCTGTATTACCTGTGGCAATAGCGAGACGGGAGGGAAGGCGTAAAGCGGGCGGTTGGGCCAGTCCTGGGCCAGCTGCCCTTGCTTTTTGAGAAAAATACTGGGCAGTGAGAGTTCTCTTCTGACGCAAAGAGGTCTATCTCTGCTCTGCCGAATATGCTCCATAACTTCTGGACTGTTTGAGCATGCAGGGACCATTCCCCTGGGGAAATATTGTCTCTGGACAGTCTGTCTGGGCCGTCGTTCAGGTGGCCTGGCACGTGCGTCGCCCTCAGCGAGCGCAGGTGGCACTGGGACCAACTCAGTATGCGTTTTGTCAGATGGAAGAGGTTCCTGGATCTGACACCGCCCTGACGGTTTAGATAGGATACCACAGATCTGTTGTCCGAACGGACCAGGACGTGGTGACCCTGAATGACCGGGAGGAAGCACACAAGCGCGTACTCGACCGCTATCATTTCCAGACAATTTATGTGAAGGAGCTTTTCCTGAACTGACCATAGGCCAAAAACCGGAGAGCCCTCGCGAGACCGCGCCCAACCCGTGTTGGACGCCGTCTGTCGAGATGAGTTTTCGGCGAGATACAGCTCCCATCGCCACTCCCCGCTGATACCATTTGGCCACTGCCCAGGGCTGCAGAGCTGAGATACAGGTCTGAGTCACTCTGATCGGCTGGCGCCCGTGGCCCAAGCCCGGCGAGACGCTGGGTGTTTAGCCAATGCTGAAGCGGGCGCATGCACAGTAAGCCCAGCTGAAGTACTGCTGCGGCTGAGGCCATGTAACCTAGCATTCTCTGAAATTTTTTCAGAGGCGTGAGGCTGTTCATCTGAAAGGATGCGGCTAGTCGCTGAACACGGCGCACGCGCTGTGTAGATAAGCGAGCCGTCATCGCCATGGAGTCTAGTTCTATTCCAAGGAAGGAAATTGCCTGACTGGGCTGTAGTGAGCTCTTGGTCCAATTGACCGCAAGACCCAAACTGTTCAGATGACTGAGGAGAACTGTCCTGTGAGACAGAAGCTCCGTATGTGACTGTGCCAAAATCAGCCAATCGTCCAAATAGTTCAGAATTCGCAAGCCCTGACACCGCAGGGGTGCGAGCGCCGCATCCATGCACTTCGTGAAAGTACGGGTGCTAAAGACAGGCCGAACGGAAGGACGGTGTATTGATAAACCTGGCCGTCGAGGCTAATCTCAAGAATGGCCTGTGACGGGATTTATCTGAATCTGAAAGTAGGCATCTTTCAGATCGAGAGAAATAAACCAGTCCCCTGGCGCATCATGCGCGAGGAGTTTCCTGATTGTAAGCATTTTGAACGGTCTTTTGCGAGCACCTTGTTCAAAACCCTGAGATCTAATATTGGTCTGAGGCCGCCGTCTTTCTTGGGGACAAGAAAATAACGGCTGTAAAACCCCGACTCGCTCAGAGAAGGTGGCACTCTCTATGGCCCTTTTGCACAGAAGGTTTGTTATTTCTGAATGAAGCATGCAGGCTGCTTCCGTGTTCACAGTAGTTTCGAGCCACGCTCTGAAGCGGGAGGGCGGCGATCGAACTGTAGCAAATAACCCTGTTTTATTGTGCTTAACACCCATTTGGATATCCCTGGGATAGCTTTCCACGCTTTGAAGCGTAACGCTAGAGGGTGAATGGCCAAGTCGCCTGATTGCCGCGACACAGCGAGCTGAACAGAATGTGTGAGCGCGCTTACTGTGCTTATGCATGACTGCTTGCAGACAGCAGGGACAGGCTGTTCTGTGAGTGACTTCCCGATTGAAATGAATGGGGAAAGAGTCACATCTGTGAAGTGATGCGCGAGCATAGTCACGGGCATGGGACTTACATACAGAGAGGTGTTTGCTGGCCGTGTGACAGAGCGGGCAGAGAAGGGGCGCGCGCACGGATTCGTGGGCGCATTTATTGACTCTAACACTCGAGCTGGCTGTGCCTGCTTTATGTGAGTTGGCTCTGATAGGGACACGGGAAGTGTAATGCTTGTGTGTAGGGGTGAACACTGGATTGTGGGCACATTTTCTACACATAAGGCATGTTTGCTTTTCACAAGATTTCTTTGGGTCGCCCTGAAAACGGCATTTGAGTGCAGGCAAGCAGGCAGTATCACCGGCTTGTTGGCTGCTGAATCCACCACTGCAGTAGCCTGAGAGAAGGGGACTGACAGGGGGCGAAGCTTTGATGGTGGTCCGGCCGCGGCGGGACTGAGCCGTCGTTTCCTTAACAAAGCTAGGAGGACTTCGGTTGCTCAGGTTTCAACGCAATCTTAGGCCGAGGCCCGCGGGGGGCGGCGGTCTGCGGCGGCTGTCTGAGCGCGTTCTAGTGCGGCTGCCCTGTCGACGCTGAGAAGTATGGCTTTGCTGAGCTGGGCGCTGTGAAGAGGCTCGTGCAGGAGGCTGGTCACGTGGGCGGCCTGCAGAGGAGCTAGCGCGACGAGGCAGGAAGAGATTCATGGCTTGGGTGGCTTTCTGGACTTCCGAAAAACGGTCAACAATGCCACTCACCGCGGAACCGAAGAGACCGGACGGAGAGAGCGGCACGTTGAGGAACGTGGAGCGCTCAGCTTCTCCCATATCGGCTATTGTTAGCCATAGGTGTCTCTCGGTCACAGTCAGCGCGGCTATGCACTACCCTAGGGCTTGAGCTGCAGCTTTGGTGGCGCGAAGGGCGAGATCCGTCGAGCTCCTTAGATCTGAAACAGCCTCTGGGTGCCTGCCTTTCTCATCCCATTCTCGGAGAAGGTCCGCTTGGAGGATCTGTAAAACGGCCATGGAATGCAGAGCAGATGCGGCTTGGCCGGCGGCGGCATAGGCGCGGCCAACACAGGCGGAAGTAGTTCTGCAGGCCTTAGACTGGAGCACTGGCTTAGACCGCCATCTCGCGGAGGGCGGGCAAAGGTGTGCTGCTACCGAATCCTCGACCGGGGGGGATGGAAGAGTAGCCCCTCTCGGTGGCGCCGTCCACCAGAGCAAGAGAGGTGGAGACGTGGGATCGGTTCCTGGCCGAGAGAGGCGCTTTCCACGATTTAGAGAGCTCGGCGTGGAGTTCCGGCAGGAAGGGTACGGCCCGGAGCCTGCTCAGAGGGCGGTGACCACTCGAGCCCGAGGCGGTCAACGGCCTGTGTGAGGAGGCACGTTAGTTCTTCCTCGACTCCGGCGCGGGTCCTGCTGGATTCCTGGGCTGAGGAGGAGGCTTGGGAGCCTGACCACTCCTCGCTGTCCGAAGCCATGATGGAACAGCAGCTCTTATCCTCCGCCTCGTCATCCGAGATGGCAACAGTGCGGCCGCTTGGCGGCAATTGCGCGTCCCGGGAGGGCGGGGAGGGTGAAAGCGAGGCTCGAGGGAGAGGCTCCGGCGAGGTAGTCGCTTCTAACACCGGTTCCGGCAGCCTTTGGGAGCGGCGCTTCTTTCTGCGAGGCGAAATGAAAGGCGGCGCGACGGCTTCGGTTTTGAGTGCTTCGAGTCGAGCCTGCAGGGTCGACATCGGAAGCTCCTCGCAGAGGTCACATCCGCCGTCAGCGAGGGCGAGCTCTGCATGTTCCAGTCCCAGGCAGAGAGCGCAGATGAGGTGGCGGTCTCTGGCGCTGAGAGGGCGCCGCATGAGGCGCAGGTGGTGCGAGGCATCTTAAAAAGACGCTCGTTGCTCTTTTGTGAAGTTCGCTGAGGAACTTGCTTGCTCTAAAAAGGATACGTCGCTGGATGGCGTAGCTCGCAGGACGGCTGAAGGTGGCGAAGACGGCCGGCTTCTTCGAGCGCTGTCCAAGCTTGCTAGATGCCCCTCGAACGGCGACGCCGCTTCTGCAGTTCAGAGATGCGAAGAGCTTCGCTGAATAGATGAAAATCAGGGTTCCAGCCTACTGAACTTACGCTTATATGCACTCTAGCCACGCCCATTTTGGCAGGCTTTGATGCAGTGACGGCGCGGCCTCGTCATTGGACGCAAGTTCACTCAAGTTCGTCTATAGGCTGCAGCAGTTGCCGCAGAGCAACCTATGAGCTCGCTAGCTAGCCCGCTCAAGGTATGCAGTTGCTGCACTGCGTTGACAATGGATACAAAATGAAGGATAATTTTTTGGCTTCAATATCTCAAAAAAGATGAATCTTTCCTGTAGCGTAAGCTAGCTTACGCAATATGAGAGAACCTCTCGTAAGAGAACTACCTTTACATACATTTGTATGTATTATTATAAGTAGTATAAAAATTATTAAGAGAAGAAAGAAACAGAAATGGGAAAAGAGTGTGACAAACACAAAATTGAACCCGGGTCAAAAAGGCACAGTCCCACTGTCTTTAAGCCCCACACCACTGACAGGACATTCATAATGCAGTTTGTCGTCATTTTCTATGTTTCCAATAGACTATTGGGGTGCAACTATCCGCACTGTGAGGCAGGTGTTATTTACACTGGGTGCAAATAGTCACTTAGTAAAAGTAAAGCTAAATGAGTGCAAAGAATGTTTCCATGTTTCCCACAATGCATTGGAGTGGATCATTCTTAGAAAGCTTGCTTAGGATCTGTCAATACAAAGAAAATAAAAATAAAACACACCTTAAATTGCTTTGCCAAATAATCTACAAATGTTGTGGTAACATCTAAAAATCATGTGGTAACATCTAAATTCATTTGCATTGCCTGCATTCACTATAGTCCATATCTGTGCCATAATTACACTATAATGACACATTTGAATGTTAGTTATCATGCTTTTTATTTATCATTAAATTATTTGTAATTCTTCTTTTTACTGTGTGAAATGAAAATGTGTAAAACAAACCTATGTCTATTCAACTTAAGTTTAATTAACAATAAATAACTATTCCCACAAGAGGTTAGTTCGCTGTATAATCTTCAGTCTGCTGAAGGGAGGTTGGTGAAATTATATTATCAGGTGGATTTTGGAGGACAGTCAGCCTCTCCCTCACTGCCTTGTTTATTTTCCACCTGAATAAGCACATTTGAATTAATTTGAGAGGAGTGTTGATGTTTACATTAGCATGCATTACTGTGTCACGCTGCCTACACTCCCACAACAATGAAGACTGGCCATCATCGACTTCCTTCTTTTTTCTCACAATACTGATCTAAATAATATTCATAACTCTGCTGCAAAACACTCCCACCTCACCGTTAGGCTCTTCTGATCACTGTCTTTAAGATGTGTGTGTGTTTGAGACGTGTGTGAATGTGTTCTGTCCTGGCTGGGCTTTTTTATCTACTACTTTTTCCACTCAAAGGGCAACAGTGGGGAATGCAATTTTATTGGAGGAAATTTATTTGTAATTGGATCTGTCCTTACTTTTATTTTGTGTTGAACAAGAAACAAAGTTCAATTGAAATCTTCCTTATTCTTCCAGTCTTTCGTAAAATTGCAAAAACAACTTCAGTGGTAGAAGTGTTAAAGTTTAAACTTTTAATCATCTGTCCACTATGTTCTTGCAGACTTGTTGGAAGAAGTCCTAGTTTAAATAGGGGAAATTTAAGAGAAGAAAATTAAAGTTAGACGAGTACACAGAACTGTGTCAAAATAAAGCCATACAGGATCTTGAGGCAGGACATATTGAAAGAACTTGTTCCTCTTTTTTTAAATAGCAAACATGCATTCTAGAGAGCACTATATTAGCTAACATTTAAAGTTTCCTTTCAAGTTGGTAACTTCAACGCAATTAGCTGATGCTATGGGAGCTCCTTTTAGGGGCAGTGACCTTGAAACCCTATCCCATCATGCCAATTTGATTGGCTGGTAACGCATATATTTTAACACTTCCGTGTTATTGTTTGCAATGTGTGTTTTCTTTCAGTGTAAGAAACTAAAAGAGCTCCAGTATTTGCTTAGCAATGTCTTTTTAAAGACAACATTTTGCACATATTTCCACAAGCAAACAAGCGATGTATCCCAATGAGCGCTATTTTCTAACAGCTCTAGCGGTTCGCTTTTGTTCTTAAAGCCGGAGTCACTATCCTCTCCTCTCGCTTGCTTTTCTGCAGCTCCAGAGGGACCGCATGAGTGAGACACAAGAGGATGGGATATAGTGTGCAGAGATGGGAGGTGTTTACTGTGTCGACACGCTATTTCCAGAGTTGCACATTATGACTTGACGTTCCCCTTGTTCAGTGAGAGTTCAGGTCTCTGGTGCAGGCACTCTGACTGCCAAGATCTGTGCCCAGGAAATTGGCAGGTCTATGGGTGGCCTGGTGTCAGCGGTATGACACCTGTGGCTAAAACTGTTAGAAATTCACATTTAGCTTTCCATGCCATTGTGAGACAGGAACAAGAGAGTGACATCCCCCTGTAACATAGGACAGTTTACTAACCCTGTTTTTACTGTTATTGGTGGTATGCCATGTCGGCCAACACTGTAAGATATAATATGTTGGGTATATCCAAAGTTTAGTAGCTGTGTAGAAACTCAGTGGTATGTCTGATTAAAACATGGGAAAAACACCAGTCCTTTATTTTATTTATTGATCCTTTAGAGTGAAAGGAGTGGTGGTGGCGTAGTGGGCTAAAGCACGTAACTGGTAATCAGAAGGTTGCTGATTCAATCCCCATAGCCACCACCATTGTGTCCTTGAGCAAGGCACTTAACTCCAGGTTGCTCCGGGGGGGTTGTCCCTGTAATAAGTGCACTGTAAGTCGCTTTGGATAAAAGCATCTGCCAAATGCATAAATGTAAATGAAAGAAATAACTCTATAATTCAGATGTTTCAGATATTTTAGATGTTTAGGATATTTAGGATGTTTCGGATGGTTTGCATTCACTAGAATAAATCAAATCAAACAAATTCATTACAACACTGAATTCAAACAATCAACAATAAAATACAATTGCATAAATGTAATTAACCAACACTTCTCAAACAGTGATGATATGAACTGGCAAATGTATAATCCAAATGAAGATTTCAAATCGACATTAATAAACTTACTTAACACATCCAAATGCAAAGGAAAGTACTCAAAGGACTCAATGGTGGCTCACTCATCGCACCCACACCTCACCAAACCAAAAGAACAAAAGGAAGGAATTGGCGTATAGTTATAGGCTTAATCTTGGAACTATGGTGTCATACTGAGCCTGAATGTATGGGTATTGTAGTTTGGATGTGTGGTGCGGTATCCCTGGGGTCTCCAGCTGGGAACTGAGCTTAGGCGAACACGGCTACGTGCTTCAGTTCTTAAGGAGATTTCCTGATCTCTCTGAGGTACAATACCTGCTTTCCAAAGAAGTGATAGGGGAAGTAGCAAAAGTAACATCTCCTACAGCCGCTAATATACTATTCGCCAGGTAGGATGGTGGGCTGTGGCCCATACTGGATTTGAGGAACTTGAATTGGAAACATATAAGTCTCAGAGACAGATTTTGACTCATGTCCGTCCACTGAACTGGTTTGTGTCAAGCAATTCACAAGACGCATATGTGCAGATAACCACTTGATAGAGGCCATTCTTGAAATTCGGCTTCAAGTGGACTGCACTCCAGTTTAAGGACATAACCTTTGGGCTGCCCCTGGCCCCTCACACATTTATGGAATGTGTCAATGCGTCACTCATTTTTCAGAGCCTGGAGAGCCTTGTGCAACAGATGTTCAACGTTTGTCACCTAAAAAGGTGCACAAACTGTGTGGCACATGAATTGGCTGGAACTGTTTGCAGACCTCTTTGCAGTCAAGTTTCACGTTCTGATTAGAACAGACTGCACTGCAGTTGTGGCATATATAAATTGGCATGGAGGAGTAAGGTAACACCCAGTGTTGAACCTGGCGAGTCAGGGCTCCTGTCAGTATGTACGATGCACGTCCCTGGACAACTGAACAGTGGAACAGATTTTCTCACACGTCAGTGTGCCTGGACGGGGGAATGGAGACTACACCATCAGTAATTTCAGAAGAATTTGGAAGTATTTAGGGAAGCCAATGTGGACCTGTTTGCCTCCAAAGAGACCATGCATGACTCAGGCTGTTAACCTGCAGGTGTTCTCTCCTCCTCCCTTTGAGTCAGATGAGTTTAAAAGACTGCACATGCTCTACCCTGTGAAGCTATTATGCATGTACATTGACAAAAACCATCAATTCAGGGTGTCTGAACAACTCTTTGCTTGCTTTGGAGGCCTTTCAAAGGGTTTGGCTGTCTCCAAGCAAATCATTTTCTTACTGGAACGTGGATGCCATTGTGCTCGCTTATGATTCTCAAGGCATGCAGTATCCCATGGATGTTGAGGCTCATTCCACCAAGAGTGTGGCCTCCTCCTAGGCATGGGCAAAGGGTGTGTCATTAGAATACATACAGTAAGCCTGGCTGCAGTTTAGGCTTCTCCTAACACCTTTGCAAGGTTTTATAACCTTCACTTATCTTTTCTTTATTCCCAGATTAAGAGGGTTGACTGTTCAATGGTCACTGGCCAGTTGGTTAGTGTGATTATATTAGGTTGTTAGGTCAAAAACTATGGTCTGTCTATTTCCAATGGTGTGAATGAGAGCATGCGAGCAATGTTTCAGTACCTTGTTGGCTAGTGTCTTTGTACCAAAGCTTTTGGCCAGGTGACCATCCTGCTCCACTCCTTACCACTAAGTGGGAAGATACGTGAAGTCATTGGAATATTACATGGTATGGCTAATGTCTCTGTCTTTGCATCAAGCCATATGGTTTATTGTTCCTCAACCTTCCTTCCTATTTTTGAATGTGAAGGGGTGGTTATAACATTGCCTTTTTACTAACCTGTTGGCTAGTGGCATTTCACTATCAGTAGCATGGCATTATAGCATATGGCTCCCAAAGTGTCAACTGCTGACGCAGCTTCAATGTAATAGACTTGAAAGAGAACATCTTGGTTACTAATGTAGCCTTGGTTTCTTGAAAGGAAGGAATGAGACACTGAGTAGCTGTGCCCTCTACTGATTTTATTCTGATGGGGAATCGAGAGAAGCACTTTCTTCCTTCAGTTGTAAAATCCTAATGTAATGGCACTGGGCTCTGACTTACACTGGTGGTCAAAAGTTTGGAATAATGTACAGAGTTTGCTCTAATGGAAAGAAATTTGTATTTTTATTCACCAAAGGTGCATTCAACTGATCACAATTTATATTCAGGACATTAAAAACATGAACAATTACTATTACAATTAAAAAACATATTTTTTAAACCAATTAAAAGAGTAATCATCAAAAAATCCTCCACGTGCAGCAATGACAGCTTCTCAGATCTTTGGCAATCTAATGGTCAATTTGTCTATATTCCCAGGTGACATTCTACCCCACGTCTTGTCGGGCACTTCTCACGCACCTTACAGTCCAGCATATCCCACAAAAGCTCAATGGGGTTAAGATCTATAGCACTTATTTCTCATGATCTGTTGTCCAATGTCTGTTTCTTTGCCCACTCTAACCTTTTCTTTTTGATTTTCTGTTTCACAAGTGGCTTTTTCTTTGCAATTCTTCCCATAAGGCTGCACCCCTGAGTCTTCTCTTTACTGTTGTACATGAAACTGGTGTTGAGTGGGTACAATTCAATGAAGCTGTCAGCTGAGGACATGTGAGACATCTATTTCTCAAACTAGAGACTCTGATGTACTTATCCTATTTTTTAGTTGTGCATTTGGCCTTCCACATCTCTTCCTGTCCTTGTTAGGACACCTAACACCTTTGTATGAAATCTTCGGTTGTTTGGCAATTTCAAGCACTGTATAGCCTTCATTCCTCAAAACAGTAATTGACTGATGAATTTCTAGAGAAAGCCCTTTTTTGCAATTTGTACCTAATATTGACCATAAGACATGCCAGTCAATTGCAAACTGTGGCAAATAAAAAAAAAAACACAAAGGATATGTTAAGCTTCATTTAATGCTTTCAACTGTGTTTGATATAATGGCAAGTGATGTTCTAGTACCAAATTAGCAATTTTGTATGATTACTCAAGGATAAGGTGAGTGATGGCTGCTGGAAATAGGGCCTGTCTAGATTTGATCAAAAATAGTGATATCTGATCAATAATATTTTTTCAAATAGTGATGGTGATATTTTTTAAATCAGTAATGTCCTGACTATACTTTGTGAGCAGTTGAATGCCATTTTGGTGAATTCAAGTTCCAATTTCCTTCCGAAACAGCAAAATCTGTACATTATTCCAAACTTTTGGCTGCCAGTGTGTATACTTGCGATGATGCATACATAGGGTGGAGCGGCAATAATCACCAGCCAGGGAACAAAACTTACATCAGTAACTGAGATGTTATGTATGTGAATGCATCAACATTTTGGGTTAAAACTTAGATTCAATTGGGTCTTTTCTTCATTTCTTGGGGTCTTTAAAATAGCATAGAGTAAAAAAAAAAAAAAAAAAGCATACAGTAACAGTCCCTGTAGCTGTAAAGTATTTTTTTTTTCAACATTTAGTTCATCAAGCAGTTGTTCCTATTATATAGTAAAAGCACAACACTGAGCATGTGACAGTCAATTTCTCAACTTAGACTTTTACCCATTTCTAGACAAGCAACTTGTGTTTGTGCTGTCTTTTGGAGTAAGTGCTTTGAAACCCTCTCCCCTGTTTGGAAACTCTTGATGGGTACTGTGTAATGGACCATAGAGATATGTTGCTCCTCTTTTCAAGGTTAATGCATTTATAGTGGAGACAAGTTGTAATATCCTCATAGATCAAAGGTTTGGCCATCCACAGGATATTCCTGAACATTTCTCCGCTCGCTCTACACCATTCTCAGTGTGAGAGACGGATTAAGTGTCTAACTTTATCAAGGAATCAATAACCTATTTAGTTGCTCATTAGGAATGTTACTTTATATGCTGTTATATAATTTTTCAAGTTGAAGTTTTATTGTAAATGTGGGTTGCTTTATGATTTCTGAATATAATTGTTTTTAGGGGTCCAAGCGTGCTGGAACAACACCCCCCCCCCCCCACACACACACACACATGCACATACACTACTCAGGCTCATACACACATCCCTATTTGACTCTAGGTGGTGGTTCAAGACAAACAAATCATATCTATAGATGTATAAAACATATAGCCATTTGGAATTTTCTGACAAACCTACATTTGAGAACTGACTTGAAATGTTGCATGTATCATCTAGGGACCATCCAGACAAAAAAAAACAGTTTTTGGATTTTGATTTGTCAAATGGTTTTGAAGATATTAACTAATAATTATTTGGCCATGGCCATAATTTACTCAATGGCCTATATCTTCTGAATGCAAAGTCCACAATTTACGAATCTTAGAATAATTTGCTATCACAACATTTTAACGATGCATACAAAGTTTTTTTAGTCCAATTTTGCCAATAGGGGTGCTACAGCTAAAATTCCTTATAACTCCTCAACCGTTTAAATGAAAATGTGAAATGTGAAAATTGCCATGCATCTTCTTTAGTTCACGTGCTAACATATCCTTACAAAAACGATTCAACAAATCAACAAAAATGTCTGCCAGCAGCCAATAAAATTTCAGCAGCTAATAACTTGCATTGCGAATTGCCGATTGGTACGAAATATACGCTGTACTTTAGACTGTATACCAAATCTGGTGAAAATTGTCCGCAAGGCATTTGCATTTTTTTGCTAATAAAATTTTATTTATAAGGGCTAATCAAAATTCTTATTTCCTCTGATTCCTTGAGTAAAGTCGAACGTCTCGTGTTACATGTGTAACCCTTGTTCCCTGAAAAAAGCGGATTTTTTTTTCCTGCCATTTAGAATTTCTGATAAAACTACTTTTTTAACTCCTCCTAGGCCGCTTATCCGATTAGCTCGGAAATTTGCATGTGTCATCTAGGGACTGTCCATTACATTTGTAATATGTAAAATTGTTTAGAAGATATTAGCAAATTAATTATTTGGGTTTGAACTGTAACTACTACTATGCATTTATTTGTGTGCACAAGGTCCAAACATGACAATACTTAAAACATATACACACCAGGATAGTCTGAGGACATTTGCTAAATTGAACTAATTTCCTCTTGTCAACACATATACAAATCTTTTTTTTATTTCAAAAGTATTTTCAATTAACAGATGCTACCCAATTAACACTACCCATTTTGTTCACTAGATCGAGCAGTATTTAAAATATTCCATTAAATCATCTGACTTTTGAGTTATTGCTCTTGTAATGTAATATATGTGCAGTAAAAATAGCAACAGCTATCCAGCACATGAAGAGCCCTATGAAAGTATTTCTCAAGTTCCATTTATCCTGATTTAACGGTCCAGTGATCCAAAATCTCATTTATGCATGGTAAATCATGGATGTACTACCGATTTTTGTCCAATGAATGGAGCGCCAAGATTAAAAATCCTTGAAAATTCTGTTTGACTTAACTTTTTGCTCTTGTAATGTGCTTTTATCCAGCAATAGTGTAATGTAATATACAGTATGTGCAGTAAAAATAGCAACAGTCCACTGCATCCACAGGATCTATTGTGTCCAATTTAATTAGTTTGGCCACGTCCTGGCCATACGTGCTAGGAACCCAATGATTGCCACTTGCGGCTATATTAAAACGTTATTTTAATATGCTTTTTAATAACTTTTATAAAAGTAGGCGAGTGTTGTCTTATTTTGATTGTTGTTTTGGATTGTCGTTTTACATCACATTTACAACATATTACCAAACAGAAGAAGATTTGTGAAAACATGTTAGATGATTAACCTATCTGATGGACCAACACTAAACTTCCCTCCATTATATAAAGGCAACTACAGGAAGTGCACGAGGAGTGCTGCTGGCTACATTCTGTTGGCCGATTAATGGAACTGAGTTGAGGTGGGACGTGGAGGTGCGTTCCTCTGGGCTTTTCACCTCTCCTACCTTTACCTCTCAGAATAGTGACTGTGGCAGGGTGGAGGGCGGGGCCGGGTCGTGATCCTACGCACCCGGTCCCGTATTAGGCTAATCAAGCCTCTGAGGTTTAAAGGGATCAATGGAAAGGAGGAGGCGAGAACCGGCTTTTCAATATAAATAATAGTTTTAATAATAAACTCAAAAGACCACATAAACACACACATGACGGACATGTCCGCTATCGATC
Source organism: Xyrauchen texanus (assembly GCF_025860055.1). Lineage (NCBI taxonomy): Eukaryota > Metazoa > Chordata > Actinopteri > Cypriniformes > Catostomidae > Xyrauchen > Xyrauchen texanus. The sequence continues at coordinate 36,284,857 of NC_068290.1, forward strand.
TCTCTCTTCCGCACGATACTCTGCAGTCGGCCTTTAAACCTCAGAGGCTTGATTAGCCTAATACGGGTCCGGGTGCGTAGGATCACGACCCGGCCCCGCCCTCCACCCTGCCACAGTGACTTTATACATAAATGCCCTATTTCCTTGAAAGAAACCTCACACACACTGTACATAAATAAATAAGTAAATTACAGAGAAAATAAAGTATAATTTAACATTCATTCCACATTTTTAAATCAAATGTCAAATTCCCCTAAAATACATTTAATCACACCAAATTTGTTAAATAAATCCTTGTTATTTAACTTATATGTGGTAGTTGTTATAATGCAGACGAGGGCAGACAAGGAGTGGGATCTAAATGCGGGTTTTATTGAGAACAGAGTGAAAACAAACAAACAGGAACAAAAGAAACATCCACGATGGGAAAACTGAAACTAAAACAAGAAAACCTCGAAGAAACACAGACTGGGGAAACACAGCAGGATGAACACAGCTGGAAGGGTAACAGCGTAAACACGAACAGCGAAACATTAAACACAAGAAAAACATCCATAACATTCAACAATCGACAAGGAGTGGAGAACAAACAGGGTTTATATACACAGACACAGGATGATCACAAACGACAATCAGGTGAGAACAATGAGTGAATGCTGGCAGTGGTGAGGGCAGGAAACTATGGGAAATGTAGTGCATGACAGTGACATGTGAAACGCGGGGCAGACAACAGGGAATCGTAACAGTAGTAAAACAAAAATATGATAATAATTAAAAAAAAACATGCATTTTCCTTGTAATTAAGATAAATGTCAAGATTTTCACGTGACAATGTAGGTAAAAATATGACCATACATTTTTATTTCTTGCAGTTTTAAATATATAATGAATACATATAGATATATACACTGAAGAGCCAAAAATATTATGACCACTCACAGGTGAAGGGAATAACGTTGATCATCTCCTAACAAGGCCACATGTCAAGGTCTGGGTAGATTAGATCGTAAGTGAACAATCAGTTCTAGTAGTCAACATGTCGAATGCAGTGTTGAATGAAGGAGAAATGGGCAGGTGTACATGGTGCTCATTGATGTGCAAGGGCAACGAAGGCTATCCCGTCTGGTCCAAACTGACAGAAGCTCTAATGTGAAATTAGATGCAGAAATTTTGTAATGAATTTTACAGGAGGAATGTGTAACAACACACAATGCATCGCACCCTGCTGTGTATGGGGCTGCATAGCCGCAGACCAGTCAGAGTGCCCATGATTACCCCTGTTCACCATCAATGCATCTACAATATACATGAGAGCGTTGGAACTGGACCATGCAGTGGAAAAAGGTTGCCTGGTCCAATGAGTCCCATTTTCTTATACATCACGTGGACAGCCATGTGCGTGTGTGCCATTTACCTGGAAAAGTGATGACACCAGGATGCAATGTGGGAAGACGACAAGCTGGTGGAAGGAGTGTGATGCTCTGGGCAATGTTCTGCTGGGAAACCCTGGGTTCGGCCATTCACGTGGACATCAATTTGACACATGACACCTACCGTCCGATCCACAACGCCTCTACCTGGCAACTTACAGGACTTAAAGGATGTGCTGCTAATGTCTTGGTGCCAGATACCACAGGGCACCTTCAGGGCTCTTGTAGAGTCCATGCCTCTGCGAGTTTTTGGCTCATCAATATATATATATATATGTGTGTATTATATACATCTCTGGAAAAAAATTAAGAGACCACTGTAAAATTATCAGTTTCTCTGGATTTACTATTTATAAGTATATATATATAAAAAAAAATAAAATAAATAAAAAAATATTTCTCCCAATTTCCAAATTAAAATGTTGTCATTTCGAGCATTTATTTGCAGAAAATGATAACTGGTCAAAATAACAAAAAGTATGAAGTGTTTTCAGACCTTGAATAATGCAAAGAAAACAAGTTCATATTCATTTTTAACAACACAATACTAATGTTTTAACTTAGGTGGAGTAACCCTGATTTTCAATCACAGATTTCATGTGTCTTGGCAAGTGCTCTACCAGTCTTTTTTCTCTCTGTCCCCTTTTCTCCCTAATTTGGCATGCCCAGTTCCCAATGTGCTCTAGGTCCTCGTGGTAGCATAGTGACTCGCCTCAATCCGGGTGGCGGTGGACGAATCTCAGTTGCCTCCATGTCTGAGACACCTAGCTCGTGTGGAGGCCTCATGCTATTTTCTGTGGCATCCATGCGCAACTCACCACACACCCCACCGAGAGCAAGAACCACATTATGGTGACCACGAGGAGGTTAACCTAATGTGACCTTACCCACCTTAGCAACCGGGCCAACTGGTTGCTTAGGAAGCCTGACTGGATTTACTCAGCACGCCCTGGATTCGAACTTGTGACTCCAGGTGTGGTAGTCAGCATCTTTAATTGCTGAGCAACCCAGGCCCCCAAGCTCTACCAGTCTTTCACATTGCTATTGGGTAATTTATGCCATTCCTGGTGCAAAAATTCAAGCAGCTCAGCTTTGCTTGATGGCTTGTGGCCATCCATCTTCCTTTTGATCACATTCCAGAGGTTTTTAATGGGGTTCAGGTCTGGAGATTGAGCTGGCCATGTTAGCTGATCATTCAATTTACTTTATAAAATGAAAGCAATGCAATTTCAATCAGTAAAATAAACTTAGATATATAAAATGTATGTTTACTTCATTTGTGTTGGGAGAACAACATGTTTTTGTATTTTGCATTAGAGTTGGGAATTACTTTAAAACACGTCTGTAATTTAACATAAAAAGAATGTAAAAACTGGTTAACATTAAAATATGATCATATAAATAACAAGTCAATACACAACTTTATGGAACATATTGTGAAAAAAAAAATCTTTTTAGACAGAAATATAATTAAGGCAGTGGCTATTTGCACAAACTGCAATAGAAATAGTGGCAGATACTATTTGCACTGTTAATTAAATACTATCATCCAATATCACTGTTTTGTGTTTATTGTGTTTTCCTGGTTTGTTCTGGTAAGCGAGCGTAACCCGAACACGCTTATGTTAACAACGGCCATACTATTTTGCATAACCCCAGTGTCACTCATGTTTGTGTCTTTGATAGGTGTTTGTTTAAGGTTTGTTTATCGTTGTGAAATGTTTCAATGATTTTCATTGTGTTATTGTGGAATCTTTTTGACCGTTAAAGCAAAGGGACTGTTTGTTGTAGTTTATACAACTAAATATATACAAAGGGGAAGTGGTGCTACGCCGTGGTTATGGTTTGTCCCACTTTTGTTTGCTGGAAAAAATGCCTATTTAACCAGTGTGTTAGTAGGTTTTAAAGGGGGAGACATACAGACAAGGGAGGCTGTTCTGATACAAGACACCAAAAAGCATTGCCTTGAGACACTCAGCATTGTTTTATTGCTAGTTTTTGATGCTCACAGCAATTTTGCTTTGTGTTTTGTTTAATAAAGTGTATGTGCTGTGCCTTGAGCACTGAAGTTGTAAATATGTTTTAATTTGCTTTGTTTATTAATTTATGTTCCTTTGCACTTTTTGTAGCTAGCCCTACCATTCATCACCGTTTGTGAATAAACTACCTTTTTGCACTGGAAACCACCTTGTCATACCGTGCCTTCCTAGCTCCTCCCTAACCCCTCAGCGCCACATAATCTGACAGAATGAAATTACTATTTTAATAATGAAATAATGTAAGTTGTTCATCTATACTGCCTGGCCAAAAAAAAAAGTCGCAAACGGTAATATTCCATTGGACCGCCTTTAGCTTTGATTACGTCATACATTAGTCATGGCATTGTTTCGACAAACTTATGCAACTTCACAACATTTATTTCCATCCAGAGTTACATTAATCTTTGGCCGAGATCTTGTATTGATGATGAGAGAGTCTAAACACTCCATAAAGTCTTCTCCAGCACATCCCAAAGACTTTCAATGGGGTTAATGTCAGGGCACTCTGGTGGCTAAAAATTTATTCCTAATGCTCCCTGAACCACTCTTTCACAATTTTAGCCTGATGAATCTTGGCATTGTCATCCTGGAGTATGCCTATGCTGTCAGGGAAGAATTATTTTTTTTTTTAAGTCATTCAGGACATCCAGCAAGTCAGCTGACTTAATTTTATTGATGTATAATGTTGCTGAGCAAAGACCTGACCAACTGAAACAAACCCAGATCATAACAGTGCCTCCAAAGCCTTGTACAGTGAGTACTATGCATGACGGGTGCATCGCTTAATGCACTTCCCTTATTATTCTGATGCACCCATTGCTATGGAATAGGGTAGGTAAATCTGGACTCATCAGAAAACATTACCTTTTTCCATTGCTCCACTGTCAAATTGAAGTCGTTTTGTCCAATTAGCCTCACTAACAATTGGCTTTCTTGTGGCCACACAGATTAGTTCCAATCCTGTAAGATCTCGTCACATTGTGCATGTGGGAATGCTCTTACTTTCACTATTATACATAGCCGTGAGTTCTACTGTCTATTTTTTATGACGTGACTTCACCAAGTGTTATAGTGACCTCCGATCACGATCATTCAATATTTTTTTCCAACCACATTTCTTCCATGAAGCTGATGGTTCACCACAATCCTTACAGGTTTTAATAATGTGTTGGAAAATTCTTAACCCAATTCCAATCTCTGAAACTCTATTTGTTTCATTATCGCTTTAATTTATATATATAAAATAAAACATAAAAATATATCAAATTACTGTTGAAGTCAGACTTTACATACGCTTAGGTTGAGGTCAATAAAACAAATTTTTTAACCACTCCACAGATTTAATATTAGCAAACAATAGTTTTAGCAAGTCATCTACTTTGAGCATGACATGAGTAATTTTTCCAACAATTGTTTACAGACATATTGTTTCACATTTAATTGACTATATCACAATTCCAGTGGGTCAGAAGTTTACATACACTAAGTTAACTTTGCAGCTTGGACAATTCCAGAAAATTATGTCAAGCCTTTAGATAATTAGCCAATTAGCTTCTGATAGGAGGTGTACTGAATTGGAGGTGTACCTGTGGATTTATATGGGGATAACGATCTTACTTTTTGGAGAAATGTCCTCTGGTCTAATGAAACAAAAATTTAACTATTTGGTCATAATGGCCATCGTTATGTTTGAAGGAAAAAGGGTGAGGCTTGCAAGTCGAAAAACACCTCAAACTCAATCGTGAAGCATGGGGGTGACAGCATCATGTTGTGGGGGCGCTTTGCTGCAGGAAGGACTGATGCACTTTACAAAATAGATGGCATCATGAGGAAGGAAAACTATGTGTATATATTGCAGCAACATCTCAAGAAATCAGCCAGGAAGTTAAAGCTCAGTCGCAAATGAGTCTTCCAAATGGACAATGACCGCAAGCATACCTCCTAAGCTGGCTAAATGGTTTAAGGACACAAAGTCAAGGTTTTGGAGTGGCCATCACAAAGCACTAACCTCAATCTGATAGAAAATGTGTGGGCAGAACTGAAAGAGGTGTGCGAGTAAGGAGGCCTACAAACCTGACACTATTACACCAGTTCTGTCTGGAGGAATGGGCCAAAATTCCAGCAACTTATTGTGAGAAGTTTGTGGAAGGCTACCCAAAATGTTTGACACAAGTTAAACAATTTAAAGGGAATGTTACCAAATACTAACAAAGTGTATGTAAACTTCTTACCCTCTGGGAATGTGATGAAATAACTAAAAGCTGAAATAAATGTTAGTGATCCTTTCTGACCTAAGAAAGGTAATATTTTCTACAATTATATATCAGGACTTTTGAAAAACATATTTGGCTAAGGTGTATATAAACTTCTGACTTCAACTGTATATTGCATTTTATTGTTTTTTAATGGTCTTGAATATATATATATTATATATATACACCACAGTTAGTTTCCGGTCCTTGAATCTAATTGGACGAGAGATGTTCCATGAGCACTGATGGTATTACACCATCAGCACTGTAACGCTTCACTGTGTGTGTATCATTCTGCGTTCATGCTGTTTTAAACTAAAGTGTTTCTGTTAGGAGTTACTGGCTTTATTTTTTAAATTACATATGTTTGCCAGCATGTGGTGGCAAAAGATCATTTTTGTGTGTAATATGAGCCATATGGTGACGTAAAATGACTCTGTTAGTCATTGTTTCCATAAAACTGGGCTCCGTGAACGCTTGTATTACTAATACATTACCAAAGCTATGAAATAGCGTTAAACGGCTTTAACGGCTCGGTCAAAACCAATGCCTCCAAGACAGGCTGGAACGCTACATGCAACGGGCACACGGCTGCTGGCCCCTGGACAGGCCCGTGGCTACGTTGGCAAATCAACTGCCTCGAGTTGCTGGCAATATTGCTTGCCCTGCGGAGCTTCTGACCATTGATCCATGGCAAGCACGTATTGATTCTAACAGACAACACGGCGACTGTGGTATATATCAAACGCCAAGGCGGGTTACCCTCCCCTCACATGTCACAACTCACCCACCGTCTCCTTCTCTGGAGTCAGCAGCACCTCAAATCGCTGCGAGCCACTCAAATCCCGGGCGACCTCAACACCACGGTGAACGTGCTGTCACGACCCTCAGGTAGTTCAGCTAATTTGGAGTCGATACGGGCAGGCACAGTTAGACCTGTTTGCCTCCCCGGAATGCTCTCATTGCCCGCTCTGGTAGGACCGGACCAAGGCCCCCCTCAGCATAGACGCGCTGTCACACAGCTGGCCCTCTGGACTAATATTATAGTATTTGTTCCCCCAGTAAGTATACAGTATACATATTATACATATTTATACATATTTGTTTAGTATACATATTTGTTCCCCCAGTAAGCCTAATTGCACAGACTCTGTGCAAGGTCAAGGATAACTAGGAGCACATCACCCTAGTGGCTCCCACTGGCACACCCAGACTTGGTTCTCGGACCTCATGCTCTTCGCGTCAGCCCCTCCCTGGCAAATTCCCCTGAGGAAGGACCTTCTTTCTCAGGGACGGGGCACCATCTGGCACCCATGACCAAACCTCCTGAACCTTCATGTCTAGCCCTTGGACGGGACGTGGAAGACCTCAGTAGCCTACCATCTCTCAGGATAGGGCCCCCTCTACGAGGAGCCTGTATGTTTTGAAGAGGCATCTGTTCGCTAAGTGGTGTTCTTCCAGACACAAAGACCCCCAGAGGTGCGCAGTCAGCTCAGTGCTTTCCTTTCTGCAGGAGAGGTTGGAGGGATGGCTGTCCTCCTCCACCTTGAAGGTGTACGCAGCAGCCATAGCCACGCACCATGACACAGTGGACGGCATGTTCTTAGGAAAGCACGACCTGATTATCAGGTTCCTGAGAGGCGCAAGGAGGTTGAATCCCTCCAGACCTCGCCTCATTCCCTCATGGGACCTCCGTAGTCCTGCAAGGCCTGCACGGGGCTCCCTTCAAGCACTTAAGAGTCAGTAGAGCTTAAGGCAATCTCCTTGAAGACTGCTCTCCTGATGGTGTTCATCTCCATCAAGAGGGTAGGGGACCTGCAAGTGTTCTCTGTCAGCGAGTTCGGTCCGGGCTACTCTCACGTGATCCTGAGACCCCGATTGGGCTCTGTGCCAAGGTTCCTACGACCCCTTTCAGGGACCAGGTGGTGAACCTGCAAGCGCTGCCCCATGAGGAGGCAGACCCAGCCTTAGCATTGCTGTGTCCGGTGTGCACTATTTGGATCGCATGCAGAGCTTTTAGGACCTTTGCGAGATTCTACAATCTCCAGTCTGAGCCGGTCTTGTCCCGTGTCTTAGCAGGAACAAACGGGTAAGTTCGGGCCGACCGGCCGGGTTACCACTTGCACCTAGCACCTTTCACCTCTCTTGAACTGAAGATGTGCATTGTTGATTCCCAGCAGTGTTCACAGATGTGTTCCCTGGTTGATTTCCTCCTAGCCCTGCAGCAGATGAGTTCACGGAGAAACTCACTGCCAGCCCAGTACTTGTGCTAACTATGCCCCGTACTGGGACAGGTGCTCCGCATGTGCTGGTTCCCTATAGGCAACCCCTTGCGACGTATTTTCGCTGAATGCTTGTAGAGCTGACATACTTCCGACTAGACTCTGCAAGACCATGTGACGTAATTCCACTTAACCCCCCCACCCCCCCGGGTTGGGTGTGATGTGATCTCCGCGGTGTCTGCCCCTTGGGAGTGACACCTCCCCAACACGGACACTGGCGTCCCGGTCGGTTAGCGAAATCTCTCTTTAGAAAAAGATGCATGACTAGGACAAGCCTGTCCCTATTCTTTTGGGTAGTCGACTCATCCCAAAAGGACTGTTTGACACTCTCACTAGTGTCAGGGGAGGTTATGGGCCAGCCCGGTGCACTGGCTATGTGGCACACAGCAGTCTTCCCGTCTCGCACCGCTGATCCACAGAACACAATTCAGCCAGTTGTGGTGTTTTTGTAGGGGACCCCTAGTGTCACTACATCGACACAACATCGAGTGAGTGACAGATAGGGAACGTCCTGGTTACTTTCGTAACCTCCGTTCCCTGATGGAGGGAACAAGACGTTGTGTCCCTCCTGCCACAATGCTGAACAACCCGCTGAAATGGACGGGAACTTATTCTCGGCTCCTCAGCACAAAACCTAATGAGCGGTATGAATATCCCCTTCTTTTCATACCCGTATGTCCGGGGGAGGGACATGCAAAAACCACTTGCCAATTCCCATTGACCTTTTATCAAAGATCAGAGGTGTCTCAAGCTCTCAAGAGTGACTCCTAGTGTCACTACATCAACACAACTTCTCGTTCCCTCCATCAGGGAATGGAGGATATGAAAGTAACCAAGACGATTTTTATAAACAGATGTCACGAACGACAACAAAGAGCAGAAAACTGTACAGTTATGCTATTTTTTTACTTGATGGTAAATGTTGAAATTAAGAGATATTTTATTTGTCTTTGTGCAAGATGAGTAAAGGGGGAGGTTTGATAGTATTTATTTTTATTTTTAATGTTGATATTTAGAAGATTTTCTGGAGTTTTGGGGGTTACCACTTTGTTGAGGAGACGAACTTGAGCTTACAAGCTCCTAGAATTCTCAAAGATGATGTTTGAGCCCAAAGTCAGGTATTTATTAAACACAGTTTAAGTAAACAAGTGAGTATCAATCAGAAGATGCTGAACAGTAAATGCAGTACACTGATAACAGTCCGTATTCATATAGGAAATGAGAGTCCTTGATGAGCCACACTCACAAACATCAGACAGGGACACAAGAAGAGGAGAAACAGACAGTTGGAAACATTGGAGACTGCACTGCAGAACAGGTAAGTAGCAGGTAATTGAGTATGTATTCCATGGGAGACTAAACATTGACTGAAGAGTGAGGGTGGCTTAAGTAGGGAGCTGTGGTGATGAGAGACAGGTGCATGTGATTAGTATTCGGGAGAAAGAGAAGGCTGTGTGTGTGTGGTGAGAGATTCTGCTGAATCCGTGACATATACCTAGTCACTTATTGTAAAAAAAATGTGTACATGTGTCTGCCTGTGCGCTTGTGTATTGTGATGAATGCAGCGCTCCTGCATTAGACTCTACACTGTTCTTAATTAAAATACCCCTCTTTAGGTGATATTAATGTAAACACATTAATATCAAGAGTGTAAACTGACGGGATTAAATCTACACTTGACGAGATATTAAAGCAAACACAGACGTTAATGTATAAGGAGTTGGGACAAATTCTTCAAAATGTTAGATTTGCATGATGTCTAAATGTATATAAGCTGCATTCTCTCTGTTATAGGCATTCAGGCATTCTTACTGCATCAAATCAGTATTAATGTAGATCTAATAATCACATAATAAAGAATGTCAGATATTTAAGTAGTTTCATTTTGGATTAAATTACTTTTTTTATGTTTTTCTATTATAATTTTTTTAAATGTTTAATTGTTGTGGCTGAAAAACTTAAAGCACTGTTTACTCTGTTTTCTATTTAATTACTGGCTCTTGAATAATTACTTAAAAAGCTTGAAGCAATTTGTACGAGAGACAATTAAGGCCACACTGTGTGTTGTTATCCATAGGCTTTCTGTCAGCTCGAACCAGTCTGGCCATTCTCCGTTGACCTCTCTCATCAACAAGGCATTTCCGTCCACAGAACTTCCACTCACTGGATGTTTTTTGTTTATGTCATCATTTTGAGAAAACTCTTGAGACTGTTGTGCATGAAAATCCCAGGAGATCAGCAGATACAGAAATACTCAAACCATCAATCAAACAACAATCATGCCACAGTCCAAATCACTGAGATCACATGTGATGGTTGATGTGAACAGTAACTGAAGCTCCTGATCCGTATCTGCATGATTTTATGCATTGCAGTGCTGCCACACGATTGGCTGATTAGATAATCGCATGAATAAGTAGGTGTACAGGTGTTCCTAATAAACTTCTCAATGAGTGTAAAGAAAAAGTACAATTATATGAACCCTCTGAAATTACGCAGGTGCGTCGCTAGGTCAAAACATTCGAGGCTTGAGCCCGAAATTATTTTGGTCCAGCCCAAATATTTTTGTTCAGAATTGCAGGTGTTTGAGTGAAACTGAAACAGGAGTTAAGGGTTGGTTATGTCAGTGGTTTTCCTGCTAAAACACTTTCTGCGGGCTAAATATGCTTCCTCATTTGAAACACACTATTCAATTCTGGTTTTCACCAGTGTTGGGCGAGCTATCAAAAAAAACAGTTGTACTGCAGTTATACTTTTGCATGGCACCACAGAGCATCTTGTGCGCACAGCCCTCGATGGCCCGAGGGATTTATAATTGACGCACACCGCAGTTGCACTCTTTTCCAAACGAAAACAAGGCTTGATGCTCTCTGCTCAGCATTGACGAAGTGTACACTAAAGAGTAACCTAATCACAGTAATAAGGAGTCATCCATGGTCTTAGCTATGCTTAGGATCCAAGTGCATTTATTAGGGTAATCCAAAATCCGTAGTCAGCCAGGCAAGGGTCAAAATCCATACAAAACAGTCCAAGAAACAAGAAACAACGGGACAAGAACTTCGAGGTGCTGGTAACATTAAACAGACATTAAGCAAGGACTCGACAACTAACACAGAAACAGACAGGGTATAAATAGACCAGTGCAAACAATGTGAGTGGGAACAGCTGTGTGTAATGATCAGTGATGAGTGACAGAACAGGATGATGGGAAATGTAGTACATGAGGAAATGTGACGATCAGGGAAATAACTTCTAGAAAACCCAGGGAACAAACCAGACACTGTGACAATTTCACTGTGAATATAAGGAAATGTAAAAGGGCTTTTAAGTCTGGACCTCGAAGATTAATGGAAAAATCATGGACAAAGTTTTCATCCTGTGTGTTGTATGTTCTTTATGAATGAAGTTTAATAAATAAACTGGCCTTGTTTGACTTAAAATATTCCAAAAGATTACTTAAATCATTAAGAGCCTAATAAGAGCCACTGAGAACTAAGAATAAATGTTTCACTAGCACAGTTCCAACTCAGTAAAGTGGTCTACTCATGGGCAGGGCTGCAGGTAGGAATTCTTGGGTCCAGTACAAAATGTGTTCATCAGGCCCCCCTCCAGTCCATTGTCCAGGGGAAGAGTTATCCCAATAATGTGAGCTACCTGGATGGGTTTCGCGGTTGCACGCTGTCTCCATGTTTATATCCATAGCTCCCGCTTAATCCTGGGTTTAGATGCGCTCAACAATATAGAATAGCCATTCTGTGGACCCCAGAAATATTTCAGGGTATCATTTAAATAATGTGGTTTAAATCAAAATACCATGGTACTGTCACAGCAAGCTACTAAAGGAAATACAGTACAAACATTTTGAGTTTGCTGTTTACAAGAAAGTTCTGCTGACGTGGACTATGCCTTGCAAAAAAAGAGATCTCAGAAGACCTACAATCAAGAATCGTTGCTTTGGCAGGACATAACAAAGGAAGCCTCTGCTTTCCAATAAATTATTGCCGCGTACCTGAAGTTTGCCAAATGCAAGTTTGACACTCCACAATGCTTCTGGAAAAATATTTTGTGGACTAATGAAAGTAAGGTTGGATTGTTTGGGAAGAACACGCAGCACACCTTATGGCGAAAAAAGGGCAATGCCTACCAACATGAAAACTTCATCCTAACGGTGAAGTACGGTGGGGGGCCTGGACCACTTGCCATCATAGATGGTAAAATTAATTCCCAAGTTTATCGAGATGTCTTACAGGATAATCTGAAGGTGGCTGTACAAAAGCTGAAGCTCAATGAAGACATGAAAGATTATAATTGTTTGTGTTATTAGCTTACGCACATTGTGTTTTGAATATACTTGTGACTTTGCTGAAGAGGAGTTCACATTTTATGACCACTTAATACAAAAAGCCAGCTAATTCCAAAGGGTTCTTATACATGTTCTTGCCATTGTGTATACATTATATCAGTGCCCCTTTTTACCCTTCTGCCCCTGTCCCTGCTGATGTCTGTTCACTCCACTGCCAACCAATCAACAAACAGAAATTTGAAAATGATACAATACACACATAACATTTTTGCTAAACTCCTATCCAACCATTTATTTTCATAAAGGAAACATCTGTGATACATTTAGTTGCTCATTGTGCAAATAAATTAATTAATTAAAGAAAGACTTTGAAATACACCTCCCTGGTATCCTTCCAAACAACTATATTTCAATTCTTCCATGGTACATAACCGTACTTTACATATAAACTTCATGGTTAGGTTTAGGGTTTGGGTATGATATTACATTTTATAGTTAGGGTTAGAGGTTTAACTTATGATAATTAGTAAGTACACTACTTCAAAACCCCACTGCTTCTCTTTCTCAAGTGATACAAAACAGTACAAGTTATAGTTTTTTTTCAAGCCAACTCATATTATTCTTTATGATTTTGTCATCTTATACTATTCTTACGTCTGGTTAGGGGATTGAGCAGTGATTATAATTTTATTCAGGTGAAGCACCTGCTGATAATTTTCTGATTTAAAGAAAAGATTTTAAGATTTAAAATGTTTTTTAAGAGTTTCAGACTCTATTTTGTACCCTATTTGTGGAAAGTGCGAATAGAAAGGAAAAAGGACACAACAGCAAGCCATTGATCAAGACCCAGACAGACAAAGCACATTAGATTTCTGTCCCATTCACCCTTCCACCACACCCTCTGAGTTCAGCCTGGCTTCTAGAAGATGGACCGGAGGTTGATGCCTCATCCCGGCCCTTCCGGCTGCAGCGGAGCTTCGTGTCCCAGAGAGGGAAATGTGTGAAAACACAAAGCCAGGTCCCCTGACGTGACCGCCGCCGAGGCCCAGAGTGTGAGAAGAGGCCTGCATTTGATGCCTGACTTCCCAAATCTTCTGCAGAATAGTGGATTGAATTCCCAGGGGCTGCCGGCTGCAGGGCTGGGAGAGCAGGAGATGGAGAGGGGAAGGCACAGTAATTGTACCATGGTCTGTTGAGATTTTCTTCCGAACGACTCTCAGTAAAAGGAAAGCAGTCCCCTGGTAGTGCCTGCAACTTGGGCAGAATAACCAAAAAAAAAAAAACAGTGTGCACTCACATATGAGTAACATTCAATTTACCACATGAAAGCCCATATGTTCAACACAACACATCGGTCTGCAGCAACCAGTGAGCTGTTTTCATCTTAAAAAATGAAGAACAGAGATAGACCTGTACCTTTTTATTTCAAACAGGTCTTGGACTGCTAATGAAAATACCAACTAATTGGTTGAGTGGATAAAGGACAAAATAATTTTAACTTGTCCCCTTTTTCTTAAAAATAATAATAAATAAAGCCTCAAGATGTAAATAATATGTGTGTTAACATGATTTAATATGATAAAATTACTAAACTTATCTGTGTAAAGTTATATCCAATTAAACAACTTTGTTGCCATGATGAAATAATGCCGTAAACCCTAAAATGCCTATAAAAAACATGATTTAAACAACAATAATACACTAGTTTTAAAATAAGAATTAATTTAAATGCTTTTATAAAATTACAAGCTTCACTTTTCTGCCTTTAAACCCTCTAATAATTGGCACTATTCACTTCCATTGGAAGCAGAGTTGGGAAGAGTAGCCACAAAATGTACTCAAGTAAAGTACAATTACTTTAAATAAATACTCAAGTAGAAGTAAAAGTACTAACATAAATAATTGCTTGATATGCAGTGAAGAATGTGAATTACCAAAAACACAAGAAGAAAGGTATGTGTGAGATACAGATCACTTTCACAATCACATTACTTCAGAAGATTTAACCTCTGGAGGCTTATGGATTATTTTTATTAGTGATGGTTCATTCACGAACATTTACATTTATGCATTTGGCAGATGCTTTTATCCAGTTTTTATTACAGGGACAATCCCCCTGGAGCAACCTGGAGTTAAGTGCCTTGCTCAAGGACACAATGGTGGTGGCTGTGAGGATCGAACCAGCAACCTTCTGATTATCTATTAATACAAATATTTAAAAAATTAAGATATGAATAATCAAAATATTTAAATGAATATAATGAACTAATTCAAAGAATGAAAAAAGTTTTTTCTTTTTTACATTTATTTCCATTTGTGGGATGCTGCAGTTTTGTAAATTGTTATTTAATTTTCTTTGATATGGTGCAATATTCTATTATCAGTACCGGCGCTCCCTACAAGCATACTATGCAGTCTGTGTAGGGCACCAACTGCCTAGGGGGCACCATCTTACCCTAGGAGGGCACCAGAAAGTCCACCGGCTACCCTTACTCGCACGTTATACATTATTCAATGACCCGAAAGCAGTTGCGGACAGACGATCACTTCGTGCTCATTTCACGCAAAATGTATATGCTGTGTTTTTTCTTGGAGCATAAAAATAGATATTTTAAGCAGCTCTATCCCATATAATAAGTTCTATAAAAATGATAGTGAGAAGGAGCGGTTCAAAATGTAGTACACTATATGCTAGGCTTTCTGGGGCCACACAACAGCTTTGTTTTATATAGGCTACTTTTATGGTATTTTTATAATGATTTGTTTTCCTCTTTGTACCTTGACAGCAGTGGTCAATATGAACTGTTTTTGTATGGAAAAGAGCAGTGTTAGCATTCTTGAAAATATTGTGTCAATATTGTACTGGAAGAAAAAAAAACAATGAGGGACAACTTGATGGAAGTAAATAATTTTGTGTATTTTATTTTTGCAAGCCAGCTGACACAGTCATATAATTTTAAAGATACATTCATTTTAATTATATTCATCTTTTCTTTGATACAGCACAAAAAAGAAAGAAAATATGTCTGAAACAGGCAAATTGCTAACAATGCAGACAACTCTTGGTCTTGTACTGTGTGAATTTTAAAAAATACACGTATCTTTTAAAACCAAAAATTATACAATTATACTTTATCGCATTTCAAACATTTATTCAGAAATGGAAGCGCAGCGTAGTTCTAATGGGAAGACTAGCATCTGTACATCATCACATCATTAGCAGGGTAACTCCGAGCCAATCACATTTAAGCCATTGCTTTATAAGTCTGCTCACAATCTATCACATTGCTGTTTCAGCGTGCTAACCGGCAACCTCCACCAACCCACCACCACCAGTTGAGCCCCGTCCCGCACGGGGGTAGGCTCCTTGCCCCTGCCTCCTATCTCCGGCAGGATATGATGGTTCCGAGTACAACTCCCTCGGACTGCCAGACGGGGCCTACGTCAAAGAGAGAGACATTACTTTCTGTTTTACATTCATCAAAAAAATGGCATCTTAAACCTCACTCAAGCCTGCGTGTCTTCCCGATAGAAAATGATTGCATTCAGCGCCTTTACTTTATTAAAGGACCAAAGAGGAGCACCAAAATGGTTTGGTCCCCCAATGTTCAAGATATGGTTACGGCCTTGCCCTTACCAGTACCTGAATTAGTGTCCACGATATACTGATTCATGATATAGGGAGCTGATTGGGACACAGGGTGTGACTGCACACGCATCTGTGTGAACTTCTGCTGTTGTAAAGTTCCATTAAGTAAACTCCTAATAAATTATGCATTATTTAAAATTAAACTAAGTAATGTCACAACAGGAACGCTGCCCATTTTAATGTAAAAGTAAATGTTTTCATTAGAAATTTTCTTGAGTTAGAGTAAAAAGTACCCACTTTTAAACCTACTCTAAAAGTTACTCAAATAAATGTAACTATGTAGCAGAACGATAGCAAACCTGGAGCTCGAACATTGTACGTGAATAAAAAAAAAAGATGTGCCAAAATTACTATAACTTATGGCCTCTTGCTTTATTTAACATGCTCTTACTGCTATGTCTATTTTGTGTGTGTATGTGTCTCTCGTTCTTGCTACTCATACCGCACTCTGAGTTTAGGGCGTATATGTGTGTGTGGTGTCCTCAACACTCAATGTCAAGGCTAGCTAAAGCATCCTGAGCTCTATTTCATGAAGGACCCCTGCATGTGTGTGTGTATCTGCATACATATGTATGTGGGAATAGGTGTGCATGTGTTTGATGCAGATCATCTATTGGTGTCTTAGATGGACTGTCAGAGCCCCAGCTGGACTGACAGCGCATGTGAAGGGGAGACAGGAAGGTCAATTCAGAGAGAAAAGAGGGACAGATAAAGGCATTGTGGTGATTTTAAAATAATCCAGGTTATTTTCACCCATATGGGCACTCACTCTCATCTCTCAATCCTACAATACATCACATATACACATTCTGATGCACTGAGACAGATAAACGAAATTTAAACGGAGGGAAAAGTTAAAACTTTATTTTGACCAAATTCAAAGGCAGTTTTGCTTGTAGAGCTCAGTAAAAAATACATCCAAGATGGTGGCCAAAGTAAGAGAAATATTGATTTTTAACATGGTAAAACAGGGCTAAAACCCAGATTAGGGGAAACTATGATTCCAAACTATATGACAAAGAACAAATTCTTGTTTACTGAATGTTGACGGAGAAACACAATTTTTCTTAAAGGAAAAAAGTGTTTGATTTGATAAAAAATGGTGTTAATATAAAGGCAGCTAGAGGTTTTTTTTTTTACCCCAAGTGAAGGGTTAAAGGACATATAACCCCCCCCCACACACACACACACACACACAGCCTGAGGCAAAATGCCTCGGGGGAATAGTGATATCATATTGGAACAATAATGACAGGGCACAATTTGTGAATATGTGCACTTGCATTTTTATATGGAGGATATTTTTAAGTAAAATATACAGTGAGTAAATACTCAAAATAACTTCAGGAAATTGTACATAATTTTTCAGTTAATTTAATAATTTTTGGCACTGCATAAACACTTAACTAAGTATTTTATACTGTACAAAATATATTCTGTTCCTCATCTGAAATGTTGTGTCTGTTCTTACTGAAACCAACCACTGCCCCAAGTGGCCAAATCTGGAGGTGCAGTTGTACATATGGGCTTGTGTGCTCCAGTGTCTGGATGAAATGTACACAGAAGGGCAAAAGTACATTTTTACTTGATATGATGATTTAATACAGTCAACAGGAATGCTTTTTTTTTTAACTATATTATTTCACTGCTACTGAACAAATGTTGATGTAAATACCTTTAACAAAACTGGAACATAAGAAGTCTTCTGTCTCAAAATCAGTGCTTGAATTGGGTGGGTATTCACCGGTAAGCTTCTATAATTAAGCATCAGCAGTCATATGTCAGAAGTGACCTGTGGCCCAGCTCCGGACAATAGTGCACGCATATTTCAGTTACACTGCTCTCAAAAAATGAACCGGCAACTTTTAGGTGAGCCTTCAATCAAGTCTTATTCAATCAAATGTATTGATACAAACTGCTTAGCTGCTGGGTGCAGTCAAAGCTACAGACTTAAAACACACACACACACACACACACACACACACACACACACACACACACACACACACACACACACACACGTTGTGTTTCCATGTTTTATGGGGACTTTCCATAGACATAATTGTTTTTATACTGTACAAACTTTATATTCTATCCCCTAAACCTAACCCTACCCCTAAACCTAACCCTCACAGAAAACTTTCTGCACTTTTACATTTTCAAAAAACATAATTTAGTATGATTTATAAGCTGTTTTCCTTATGGGGACTGACAAAATGTCCCCACAAGGTCAAAAATGTTGGGTTTTACTATCCTTATGGGGACATTTGGTCCCCACAAAGTGATAAATGCACGCACGCACGCACGCACGCACGCACGCACGCACGCACGCACGCACGCACGCACGCACGCACGCACGCACGCACGCACGCACGCACGCACGCACGCACGCACCACACACACACACACACACACACACACACACACACACACACACACACACACACACACACACACACACACACACACACACACACACACACACACACACCACAGCTGTTACAGAAGTGATGGCAGCTCAAAATCTTTTTCAACACAAGTTATGTTGATGACAAAATCTGAAACTACAGTGAAAACAAACAGAACAGTTTGATTTTATTCTCCATTCTTCAAGTGTTAAACAGCTGCGACTCATCTGTTCAGCGTCTGTGTGCATAAAAAGTGATAACGTGAAGCGTCACTGAACCTGCATACAAGCATATATCCTGATTGTGTTTGGTTCTATATACAGATGTGTGTCAGCGTTCTTAATCCTAAACATCATCAAAACAGTTTGTTTTCTGTTTACTAATGATTCCCTGCACAAGTATCTGGCTCCTGCACAAATTCCCCATATGTGCAGAACAAGGAAAGTGTAAATGTCCCCTCATTGAATTAGATTGTCATTATTTTCTTATGTGGGTTGATATACTCTGGCCCCTGCAAGAAAGTAGTTGGACAGCCTTGCCATATTGTATAAACCCACACATGTATTTATTCATTTTTAAATTAACATATGTCGTGAACAAAAGAAGACTGGAGTATCATTCATTTACCTAATTTAATATCAAGGAGAGTGCCAGCTACTTTTTTCTTTAGCTCAAAGCATTGCTCAAAGTATAGTGTATATAGTTTCAGTAATTCTCATTAACTCCATAAATCTGCAACATTTCAAAGAATATTAAGTGTTAGATCAAATTACCTCATTCTTTTGTCATCAAATACAGAGACCTCAGTGATCAGGAAAATATTTGCAGTGCATAGGTACAGACAGGTTATTAGGAAAGTATTGTAGTAGATTGAAAATTATGTGACAGTGGCGGCAAAATGAAATTATGTGGTTCATTACATGTATCGCTGCAGTTCTGAGGTGAAATGTCCACTGAGGGGAGCTTAAGGTAAATGTTCTCCAAAAAGAGTTTTTAAGTTGAATGCTCTACAGAGGTTTACATAAACAAAACCTAACTTTACTAATTGAAACCATTAACATAAACCTAACCAACAGTGTCGTAAAAAGCGAATGTGAGATGTTAGAGCATTGACATAAAAAACTTTGTTTACCTAGTTTTAAATAGTCCTTACTCTTAGCTTAACCGATAGCTTACTCCAGCTGCACACCAGCCAATAGTTTTCGAGTGTGGGCAGTGAAAGAGCATATCATTGGTTTGACCCACTGAACGAATACACCTTTCACCTAACTAATAGTCGATCATTTGAGTCTGAACTACATGAGATATCTCATTCATGAATGAACTGAATGTACTGGTACATTCACCTTGTTCATGTACAAGGATCTGCTGACTTTCTGAATGAGAGGAGGAGGCATGTTGCTCGTTCAGTTCGGCAATCTCATTCAACAAGAAAACAGGCTGGATGAATTATAAATAAAAGTGAGTGATGACCACATGTTACAATGACATACAGTATGGATGTTATTGAATCTGGATCTGCTTATATGATGGAAAGTGTAATGCAGACTCAGGTTGAGAGGGATCCATATGTGGTTTATTTAACACGTTCAAGTTCAGAGTACAGACAGGCAAGGGTTGAATAATCAGGGCAATCAACAATATCATAGGCAGAGCAGAAACGAGGTAAACAGGCAGGGGATCGGGGCAGGCACCAAACAATAATAGAAGTAGTCCAGGCAAAGTCAATAATAAGCAGGCAGCAAATGATCATAAAGAGGAAATCCAAGGCAAGGTCAAAACATGGGTAGGATAACACAAGGAATGAATAACGCTCAGAAATGTTGCCGGTGCAAACAAGACTTCGCAATGAGTGAACAAACACACAGGGCGTAAATACTGTAGTTTGAGTAATGTGAACAGGTGTGTCGTAATCAGTCCAGGTATGTGGGCACTGGGAAATGTAGTCCAATGTTAATACTCAGGCGAGGGAGATCTCCTGTGGCCGATTGAGGAATCTTCACTGGTGTTCGTGACAGAAAGAAACTGCGAAGCAGTACGAGAAACTGATGTTTATCAGACCAGTATGTGTAAATGTGCATTAAATATCTTAACACGTACAGAGCAATTTTTAAAAAAATTAAAAAACGTACTCCCAGTTTTTCTAAATAATAACATTTGAAATTATTAAAATGGGATGGATTTTATGAAAAGTAGATTTAGAGTTGGTGAACCCTTTGATTTACATGCATATATGTATAAATTTGCCTTAACATCTGGTTTGAGCTTCATCTAAGTTACAATAATGAGTAAACGCAATCTGTTTTAACTAATAACACTCAAGTTATTCTATTGTTCTTGTATCAACATGAAAACATCACCTCAACTTTAAGTACAGTGCAGGGAGCATCATGATTTGGGGCTGCTTTGGGGCTTGGAATTTTTCCAGTTTATCAAGATATCCTACAGGATAATGTCAGGATGGCTGTGCACCTAGCTGAAGCTCAGTAGATGTTGAGTGACGCAGCAGGATAATGACCCTGAACATCAAAGTAAATCCACTACAGAATGGCATAAAAAAAAGAAAATCCACTTTTTGGAGTGGCCCATTCAGAGCCCAGACCTTAACCCAATAGAGAAAGTGTGGAATAACCTCAAGAGGGCCAGTTCTGTAAGGAAGAATGGTCCAAAATTCCTTCTGAACCTTGTGCAGGTCTAATCCGCAGCCACCGGAAATGCTTGGTTGAGGATCAACGAGTTATTAAATCCACATATTAGATTCACATACTTTTCTTGCCACTGTATATGTGCATTATCCTAATATTGTCAGCATTGGTATCTGTTTCTAAGCTCCGGGTGAGAGCAAATTAGCACTTATTTAGTGCATATTGTTTATTTCAGAAATTTGTTGAAGTTACTGTTTTTTTTTTGTTTTTTTTAAGCCCTTCTTGGTAATGTTTGTGAATAAAACAAAATATACATTTCACTTACATTTCATACTTGTTGTTTTTAACTTACATTTTAATTCATGAGTATTACTAGTGTGAGTGTGAGTGTATGTCTGTCTATGTGTGGCCCTGCGATGGACTGGCGACCTGTCCAGGGTGTCCCCCGCCTTTCGCCCAATGTTAGCTGGGATAGGCTCCAGCCCCCTGCGACCCTGTACACAGGATAAGCGGTTGACGATGGATGGATGGATGGATGGATGGATGGAGTATTACTAGTTTTTTGTGAGTTAGATCCTAAAGTTTTTTGTGAGTTAGATTTAAGATCCTAAAGGGGCAAATGTCTTTATTTTCTCCCAAGACAACCTAGTTTTACTTGGCTACAACTACTCAACTAACTTCTGCAATCTGCAGAACAAGGCATGTAAAACTAATTTTGCCATAATGTAGTTATGGTAATGTGATTCTATAAAACTAGGTTGTCTTGGGAGAAAATAAAGACATTTCCCCTTTAGGATCTTATATTTAAATAAAGCTGAAGCATGTGACTTTTTATCATTTATCTATCCCAGCTTAATATGCAGAAACAACTATAAGCCAATCATAAATAAATTTTCTGAAAAACTTTGAACACTGTGTGTGTCTGTGGAACTATTACAATTCATGTGTTTGTTTTGAATGAGGCACTTAGTAACAGTGTTACTCAACCAAAGCAGTTAGTTGAGGGCGGGACTATCTGACTGTTTGAACAACTTTTTAAAACAACTTTCTGAACTTTCGCAATTCCATGCGGCAGTGCTAGTGTCACAGAAATTGTGTGCTTCAGCTGTAAGTACTGAAAAGTATTTATAAAAAATTGTTAAATCAAATAAATTTTCTGAAAGCATGTGATAGCACCATTTGAAAAACAGGGCGAAACTGAAGGTTTTAATAATTGTAGCATCAGGTAAAAAAATGTAATGCTTCAAAATGAGTCAAATACGACATCAGAGTGACATTTAACTTATATTAAACTTGGTTTTATATAACTGTGGGGACTCTCCATAGACTTCATGCATTTTATGGATTTTATCCAGATCTAATGATAATTTATATCCCCTAACCCTAACCCTAACCCTAACCTTACAGAAGCATTTTTGTATTTTATACATTTAAAAAAATAAAAATAATCTTTTAGTATGTTTAATAAGCCATTACCCTCATGGGAACTGCTGACTGGGCCCCAAAAGGTAGGTGATCTCAGGTTTTACTGTCCTTGTTTGGACATTTGGTCCCCACAATGAAGTATAAGCATGTATCCATAGACTTCTATAGAATTTATATGGCTCTAACGATAATTTCTGTCCCTTAACCCTACCCCTCGGCCCGGGATTTTACATAGTAACTGGCCAAAAACGGTTCGCTGTCCTTTTCTGCATATCACGGTGCCGTTTTGTGGTCCTTTCTGCATAACGCAGCGGCTCATTTTATCTTATCGCAGCCCATTCAGCCAGTTTCGCAGCCGACCCGCCAGACCGCTCGTTTTTCCCGATGGCCAGTCCACCCCTGATAGGCCCCAAAGTGTGTGGGAAAATGCACGCTATGCCAGATTACCAGTCCAGCACTGTCCCTAAACCAAACCCTCACAGAAACCTTGTTGCATTTAAAATTTTTAAATAAAAAAACATAGTTTAATATGTTTACTAATCATTTCCCTCGTGGGGACCGCTAACTGGTATCCATGATGTAGCTGATCTCAGGTTTTACTAACCTTGTGAGGACATTTGTTCCCTCAATGGATGTTAAACCTGTACAAACACACACACACACACACACACACACACACACACACACACACACACACACACACACACACACACACACACACACACACGCACACACAAATAGCTACATCTTTAAGTGAGGCTAGCGTGTCTATTAATATAGAAGCTCCCTAAGAGTCAACGATTCCTGACAATATTCAGTTCATTACTCTCTTAACCAGCATGCAATAGTCTGCCCGGTTCCTTCTGTCTCCTGGGGAGAATTTAATGGTTGAAGCTTTTTAACCCATTTAAAACGTTTGATGTCACTGGAGAGATTTCTGTGCTCATACAGTTTAATGCAGAGGGATGTAGACTGGTTAAGCTGAACTGCCCAGAACATTTGCTCAGTATGAGACATATTAAAGATATACTTGGGTTATATAAACTTTTTTATATAAAAACATTGGTCTGATGTGTTTTGACCTAGGCTATATTTGATGGAAATAGAGTGATGTCAGTGTAAATTAACAAAACCTATTCGTTTTGATGAGTCTAGGAACATTTAGTTACTTATTCATAATGTCAAATGTCCTTAGTTCACATATTTCTTCACTAACAAGTCAAACCTTGTTTGACATTTATTGATGCACCATATTAGACTGTATGCAAAGTTAGATTGCAGAGACACAGAAAGGGAGGTTGTCGGCAAATAGTGATTTAAATTTCAGGCTGTTCCTTACGTAAAGCTATTGAATGACCCCTCAAAAACCCCATGTAAATTTCATCATACTTCCGAGTCATGATTTATGATGTGATTTATGCTATGATTGTTCTACAAATATCCAATTTTTTGTTTAACAATGATGAATTACATTAAAGTTTGTGGTGGGCTCGGTGGCATCTTGCACCTCACTTTGGCAGCTAACAGCATGTTATGATGCATTTGACAGTTTGGAATTCTCTATATGCATTGTCTATGCAGGTCCTGATTGTATCTGTGCACCTGGGACAGGCTGAGACACAGATTGCCATCAATGTTGGACCTGCATTCGGGGCATTGGTATTATTACATACAATAAATCAAAACTCTCAAACTCTTGAAACATTTAAAGGAATATCTATAATATCTTATATAACAGCACTTACACTGAACAATACATATGCAAAAAAGTATAATTCTGATTATTATTTATTAGTGCATATTGTTTGGAACTGGAAGCTGTGAAGTGCATTTTGAACTAATAAATGTGTCATGCTTAACAGTGTAGGTTGCATTAAGGTGCATATATTTGTGATCATTTCAGTTGAAAATTATATTTGTACATTTATAAATTACTATAATAACAATGATAAATATAGCTGCAAACAAGAATGATGGGCACAAGCACCATGGGTCCATTTCCACCCGGTGGCATTCGGTAAACAATGTAAGGTGGACACATACATTTGAAATTATTCTAAAAAAATTTAAGCAATTTGGCTAAATATAAGAGGACTATTTTAACGTCTGTTGTTAAAGCCACTCTTCCTGCTGACAAGTGGTGTCGCTATGACCGTGATCCAAAAAAGTCACAACCATGTGAATAAACCCCAAGACTAAACATACATCTCAATTTTGATCTAAATCACACATAGCACACAGAAGATATAAGACACTTCCTGTTTCCCAGTTCTCGCCATTAATTTAATGCCTTGCCATGGAAACACCGTTCGATATATCAAAAATCTGTTTACAATTGAACATTTTCAATGTATTGGCATGATGTTGCAAAAATGTGGTGCCAGTCACATGGATCTCCTAGGATGAGTATTTAAAAGTTCACGGCTTTTAATTTTCAGAAAATCCAAAATGGCCAACTTCCTGTTGGGTGGAGCTAATGACTATAATAATGAAAGTTGTCTGGCTCGGTGAGAGGTATATATGTGCCAAGTTTGGTGACCATATGTGAAAATGGGGGTGCTACAGATTCCGACTTACATGCCCATTTTCAAGGGGGCACTATAGAGCCCCCCCTGCAACTTTCCCTTCCCTAACGGCTGATGAATCTGATGCTTGTGCAAAGTTACAAGAGTTGTAATGCATTTTAAGTACCCTAAAAGTGCATAATAATAATCCTTAGAAGAACAACAGTGCATCTACACTTTCAGTGCTTGGGCCCTTATAATAATAATTATAATAATAATCCTTAGAAGAAAATTGATATTATTACTAATATTATTATTATTTGAGATTATACTTTTTTAGTTTTAATTTCTCAAGGTGCAAACATATGGTGGCAGGAAGGAACATACGGTATAGAATAAAGTAAAATAAAAAGACATCTTAATGTAACTTAATATAAAAGTAAATTAAGGACATAGTTCTGAATCACTCTGGAGAGTCCCATCCAAGATTCCACCATGTATATGTTGCCGTTATTCAGTTTCTCCCATCAACAAAATGTTTAATAAGGATCAGAGGCATTTTTACGTTAAAGGTTTCTACTTCAATGTTTGGTTTGAACTAAAGTAGGATAATAGTCTTTTTTGCAGCCGTGAAGCCAGTTATACCATATGTTTTGTTTGTCACATAATTCAAGTTTCATTGTAAACTACATTGCACTGCAAATCTTAGCTGTAAGTGAAGGACGTAGGACAAGCCTGGTAGAGAAAATTATTTCTGAATATCATGGAGTGTATGTAGACCTTCGTGTTACAAATGTCTCATATTATCTGAGGCAAAATAGCCTTTAATAAAACCTGTCTGGTCCATGTTTATCAACTTCAGAGAAATCAGTACTTTAGCAAATATTTTCACATCAAGGTAGAGCAGGGAAATTGGCCTAAAATAAAAAGCTGGATGAGTCTAGGTTGTCTTAATCCTTTTTTTAGGAGCATTGAAATAGTAGCTGCTTTCTGATCATTATAAAGTAAAACTATCACTTGAGTATTCTATAAACTCTAGAATAAGTAGACCTTACTATGTATAGAGTAGTTCTGGGGTGGATCTAAACTTGGAGAATTTCCTTTTTGAAGCGATTTGGCTGGATTTTCCAGTTCCTGCGGTTTTATACATTTCTCCAGATAATTTCTATCAGATTCATTGAACTTTGGAATCAGAAGAGCTTTAACAAATTCTTTGTATGTGATTTCATTTAGCTCTTGCTCTGATTACATATAATTATTTAATATATATATATATTTTTTTTAATGAAAATGCAATGCAAAAGACCCTCAAAAAATTATCTACTTTAGCTTAAAATTCTTGGTTGTAGAAGAAATAGAAACTTTGGGCAGTGGGTTTCATGCAGTTCAGAACGGGGGAATACTCAGAGATGAGTGTGGCCAGTATATCGGCTTTGGATATCAAAGTAAGGAATGTGCTGATAAAGACATAATCAATAATCATTTGAGAAAACGATTTGTGCCTTCAATCCTTCGCTGTCATAGATCATGTAAAGCTAACAAAACTTATTGAAACATAAAAAGCCACAACATGTATGTTAGATCCAATACCAACCAAGCACTTATAAGAGGTATTAGAACCTCTTCTTAATATAATTAACTCCTCGATATCCTCAGGACATGTCCCAAGAAACTTTCAAATGACTATTAAAAGCCACAACTTGATCCTGGAAGACTGGCTTGTTATAGACCGATTTCAAATATCCCATTTATGTCAGAAATACTAGCAAAGGTAATCCTCCCAACTTTGTTAATTTCTACAGAGAAATAGTATATATGACCAATTCAGTCAGGATTTAGGCCCATCACAGTACAAAGACTACATTTGTCAGTTACAAATTACTTGCTCTTATCATCTGATCGCGCTGCATTTCACTTCTAGTGTTTTTAGGTCTTAGTGCTGCATTTGACATGATAGATCACGACATTCTCTTGAATAGGCTAGATAATTACAGGTATGTTGACATTTGTGGAGTTGCATTATCATTGTTTAGGTCCTATTTAGCAGACCACTAACACATTTTCTATGTAAATGAGGAATTGTCAAACCAAACAAAAGTAAAGTATGGAGTGCCAAAGGGATCAGTTTTAGGGTCTCTTCTTTTATCCTTGTATTTGCGTCCCCTGGGAGATATTATCAGGAACCGTGGAATAAGTTTCCACTGTTGTGCTGACAATACCCAACTTTATATTTCTTCAGAACCTGATGAAATTTCACAATTCTCACAAAAGAGTGTATCAATGAAATAAAAGATTTGATGGTCAGACATTTCTTTCTACTCAATTCCGGTAAATCAGAGGTACTAATTATTGGACCAAAAACCTCTAAAAACAAGCAGCTAAAATATAATTTGACTCTCAATGAATGTACTGTTACATTCTCTTCAAAAGCGAAGAACTTAGGTGTTATATTTGATACCAATCTGTCCTTTGAAAATCTATTTACCAATGTTTGTAGAACATAATATTGGTAAATTACGACACATGCTCTCTGTTGCTGATGCCGAGAAACAAATTAATGCGTTCATGACCTCAAGACTAGATTATTGTAATGCATTACTGGGAGGATGTCCAGCAAGATCAATAAATAAACTTCAATTGGTTCAAAATGCAGCAGCCAGAGTGCTGACTAGAACCAAGAAATATGATCATATTAGCCCCATTTTATTGTTGTTACATTGGATACCTGTTAAATTTTTTATTAATGTAAAAATTCTGTTAACTACATACAAAGCTGGCCTGTTGAAAGTTCTTAGAATATCAAAATCCACATAATGAGGTAGATCCTTTTCATATAATGCTCCTAAACTATGGAATAGTCTCCCTAACACTGTTCGAAATAAAGACACATTCAAGACTAAAGATGCATCTATTTAGCCAGCAATACACCTAATTTATCCTTCAACTCACAATTAGGCTACTTTAGTTATGTCTGCCAGAACGAGAAACCAGAAACATTGATCATGATCTATAACTCTGCAATAAATTGAAAGGCATCTATGCTAATATTATTCTATTTGTTTCCAACCTCGGGCTCCATCCTAAGGTCACCAGAACTGGCTGGATCCAGCTCCATTCCTGCTTCGTGTTGGACTCCACTGCAACATGTCTCTGAGTGATGATGACTAATAGTAGTCGGTGCCATCCAAATATCACTTTGGTCTATTACGATGGACTTCAGAGGATGATGCCAACTCCAACCATAAGGATACTTCATACTCCACATGGGATACTTCATATGCCATTGCCTGAACCTTGGATTTAGGATTGACTCGTGAAATGGAATACATAGACAACAATTAATTGCAAACAAAACCCTTCATCAGCCAACTAACAAGGACAATTTCATCTATGTGAACTTCTGCAGTTTATCCAGGATGGACTTCAAAGACAGTCATTAATCTTACAGTTCATACAAGGTCTTTGTTTAAACACTGACCATTAACAATTACTTTGTTTAATAATTGTAAGCCATGACTTGCACTATACATAAGTAATATTGGCATTATATTTATGATGTTAGCCAGGGGGAACTGGCCCCCACAGTGAGTCTGGTTTCTCCCAAGGTTATTTTTCTCTTATGGAGTTTTGTGTTCCTTGCTCACAGTTCCCTTTGGCTTGATCACTGGGGTTCTAAATACAATTATTATTTAAATACTTATTTTTAAACATAATTCCCAATTGGATTTTATCAAACTACACAATGATGACTCTAAGACCTTATATAACATGACAAGTGTCAACTAGCAGATTATTGGTTATGCAGTAATTTAAAATCAGGTTCAAAATCGCTATGGCATGAACAGAAGTTAGAAGCATTTTTGCACAATTGGCATTAATAAGATCATAAACAAAGATGGATATCAGCTTTTCTTATTTTAATACATATCCTGTTCTTCTGTTGCTACTTTGAAATTTCATGGTGAAAGTAATGATTCCTTTTCTATATTTGTCCTGATTTGTTGTGTTTTTTCTTTGATATATGAAGAATTAAACATCAAAATATGTTTATTCTATTATTTTCTAATCGTCTTGATAATATTTAGAAAATGTAAAATCATCTGGGCATTTTGTTGATTTTTTTGTTATAGATACACTGATAAGCCAAAATATTATGACCACCTGCCTAATATGCTGTTGGTTCTCTGCGTGCCACCAAAACAGCTGACCCCCAGATTCATGGATTCTACAAGACCTCATAAGGTGTCCTGTGGTATCTGGCAGCAAGACACTAGCAGCAGATCCTTCAAGTCCTGTAAGTTGTGAGTTGGAGCAGCAGTGGATTTGACTTGTTGGTCCAGCACATCCCACAGATGCACAATCGGAATGAGATCTGGAGAAATTGAAGGCCAGGGCAACACTTTGAACCCTTCATCATTTTCCTCAAACCATTCCCCAACAATGTGTGCAGTGTGGCAGAGTGCATTGTCATGTTGAATGAGGCCACTGCCATCAGGGAATACCATTGCCATGAAGGGGTGTACCTGGTCTGCAATGAGGTTTAAGTACATGGTGCATGTCAAATTGTTACCCCCCATCCCCCATGGAATCTATGCCCCTGCAGAGCATCACACTCCCTCCACCAGCTTGTAATATTCCCACAGTGCATCCTGGTGCCATCACTTCCCTAGGTAAATGGTGCACACATGCATGGCCGTCCACGTGATGTAAAAGAAAACTGGACCAGATGACCTTCTTCCACTTCTCCAAGGTCCAGTTTCGATGCCCACGTGCACATTGTAGATGCTTTCAATGGTGGACAGGGGTCATCCTGGGCACTGTGACCGGTCTAGGGTGTGATGAACTGTGTGTTGTGACACATTCCTCCCATAATCAGCATTAAAATTTTCATTGCCCTCATGCATCGATGAGCCTTGTGTGCCCAACACTGGTTTGTGGTTTGTCCCTCTTCAGACCACTGTCGGTAGGTACCCACCACTGCTGACCCGGAGCACTCCACATGCCTTGCCGTTTCAGAGATGCTCTGACCTAGTCGTCTTGCCATAAAAATTTGGCCCTGTTCAAAGTCGCTCAGGTCTTTACTCTTGCCCATTTCTCCTGCATTCAACATGTTGACAATGAGAACTGATCGCTTATCATCTAATCTACCCAGACCTTGACATGTGGCCTTGTTAGGAGATGATCAACATTATTCGCTTCACCTGTGAGAGATCATAATGTGTTGACTCATCAGTGTATAAGTGCCGTGTCTCTAAAGACCCAAATATGTATGAGTATTTGGTACAATTCTAACGCATTTAAAGATGAAATTATATAAACTTAATATAGTACCCCATCTGTAACTATACAAATTTGCTTTAATCACTTTAATATGTATTGTTAAACACTGGCGGCACAGCACGCACGCACGCTGCACGAGAGTTTGTTTGTGGCCTGCTTAGGCCTGCTTAGCACTGCTTGTGGCCTGCTTAGCACTGCTTATTCTCATACGTTCAACGTTATAGTCATCGTTCATAGTTATATCCTTTGTCATTTTACCGCGTCGTTCATAGTTATATCCTTTGTCATTTTACCGCGTTTCAGATTCTTCCGCTTTTTCTCCCGATTCATCTGCGTATATTTTACCGGTTGCTGCTGACACCTAGCTAGAGTCTGTGTTTGTAGCCTTTAATCCTTAAACATCTGCCATTTTTAAGCATGCATCGGGTCTTCCCGTATTATTCTCTTATCGGGATTCAACTGCACGCATATTCCACCTGTATCCGCGTTCTATTTTTATCACGGTTAAACTGCGTGCATTTTTTCAGCACGCACCCGTTTTTTCTCCTCTGCGGTACACAGATTATTGCATCGATCTCAAAGCACCGCTTATCAAGAACAACCACCACCAACAACAAACAATTTTGTGAGGGATTCAAATCAATCTCAAAACCCTCACCGCTCAGGAACAACGAACAATTTGTGGTAAGACATGGCATCGTGTCACGAACTCCGTTCCTCTGCCCCATCTCTGCGTCTCCCCGCTTCGTCACGCACACACACGCGCACTCCCTCGAGCTTACTCGCTCGTTCCGCCCCCTTCGAGTCTGACGCTCTCTTTCCTCCCACGAGCACTCACGCTCTTGGTGCTGTTGCGAGCTCTCGCTCGTGGGCTATCTCCCTCCTCTGACCCACATGCACGCCGGTGGCCAGAACATTATGACCACCGACACCTGTCTATATCACCCCTTTATTATGTACACCTGCACTCGCGTCATCTGCACTCCTGTTCATAGTTTCACCGGCACTCGTCTCATCACTCCCTCATTCGTTACACCTGCACTCGCCCCTATAAATACACTGTACTTCCGTTTCACGGGTGTTGGTTATTGTATTTAGTTCCCTATATCGTTGCCCTGCTAGTCTCGTCTAGTTTCGCCCCCTGCTAGTCTCGTCTAGTTTCGACCCTCCTCTTAGCTTGCCAGCCCCCTATCTCCGCTTATTCCCTCGCTCCCCTGTTTAGTCCTTCCCGCCATAGTTGTTAACTGTTTTCCCGTCTTCGACCCCCTTGTTTGTATCTTTGATTACCCCGGCTTTTGACCCTCGCTTCCCTCGACTACTCTCTCTGGATTTACCCTGTTTGTACTTTTGCCTGCACTGCTTTATTCACGAATAAAGCAGTTTTTCATCTACATTGTGACTGTCTCGTCTTGTGTGTGTGTGCTCCGGTTACAGAATAACCAACCTCACCGAATAGACAGTCACAATGCGTCACGCTGAGTATTCGCGCAGCTTCGCTAGAGCGGAGAAGCACGTCACATTCGGCGCGAGGAGCTACAGTGTGGAGAGAGGACCGCGCAGCTCACGGGCCGGGGCAGCAGGTATGCACTATGTCTGATTTATGTCACCCTGTTTCACCTGTGTCTGCCCCCGAGCCTGTTTATGCATCCAGTGCATTTCTGAGCGCCGTGCACTCTTCGACGCTCTCCTAGAGTTTTTCAGTACAAGGCAGCGGTTGTGTAACGCATAACCCCGCCCTTAACATTATGGAGCCAGCGGCTCGAATCATGTGTTTACGCCAGGAGTCAACCCTTGGAGGAGTATGTCACTGATTTTTGTGCCCTGGCCAACCAGGTGAATTTTGATGAGGTGGTTCTGAAAGACATTTTTCAGAATGGACTGAATGAACCAGCCTCATCATACATGCCTGGTGGTCGCTGCTCTCTCGACCTGGCTCAGTTTATTGACCTCGCCCTGCTGTGCGTTGGTTCCTCGTTTACTGTGGGGAGGCAGATACTGAACCAGCGCTCTACACCACGGCCCCGTCTTGAAGCCTACTACGGCCCCCGTCTTGAAGCCTACTACGGCCCCGTCTTGAAGCCTGACACGGCCCCCGTCTTGAAGCCTTACACGGCCCCCGTCTGGAAGCCTGTCACGGTCCCAGTCCCTATGCCTGACACGGCCCCAGTTCCGGGGCCTGTCACGGCCACAGTCTTGAAGCCTGTCACGGCCACAGTCTCGAAGCCTAGCCACGGCCAGCGAGTCAGCGCCCATGCCTGCCCACGACCAACGAGCCAGCGCCCACGCCCGCGCCACGAGCCAGCGAGCCAGCGCCCACGCCCGCCCACGGCCAACGAGCCAGCGCCCCTGCCTGCCACGGCCTGTGAGCCAGCGCCCATGTCTGCCACGGTCAGCGTGCCAGGGCCTGTAGCCTCGACCGTTCCCATGGCCACGTCCCCTGTTGGCCGAAGACGTAAGAGAAGGAAGAGGGCCCCTTCTCCCCAGTCTCGTCTTGTGCTCAAGACCGCAGAGGGTCCCGCAGAGTCTCCCACGGCTCTGCAGACCTCTGCTCCGCCCTCAGGGTCTCCCACGGCTCTGCAGACCTCTGCTCCGCCCTCAGGGTCTCCCACGGCTCTGCAGACCTCTGCTCCGCCCTCAGAGTCTCCCACGGCTCTGCAGACCTCTGCTCCGCCCTCAGAGTCTCCCAGGGCTCTGCCGGGTTCTGCTCGCCCCTCTGAGCCCTCCCGGGCTCCGCCTCACGAGCCTCCCAGGGCTCCTCCTCTCGAGCCTCCAAGGGCTCCTCCTCACGAGCCTCCTAGGGCTCCTCCTCACGAGCCTCCCAGAGCTCTACCCCTCGAGTCTCTCAGGGCTCCATCCCTCGAGTCTTTCATGGCTCCACCCCTCAAGCCTCTCACGGCTTCGCCTCTCGAGTCTCTCATGGCTCCACCCCTCGAGTCTCTCATGGCTCCGCCCCTCGAGTCTCTCACGGCTCCACCCCTCGAGTCTCTCACGGCTCCACCCCTCAAGCCTCTCACGGCTTCGCCTCTCGAGTCTTTCAGGGCTCCATCCCTCGAGTCTTTCATGGCTCCACCCCTCAAGCCTCTCACGGCTCGCCTCTCGAGTCTTTCATGGCTCCATCCCTCGAGTCTTTCATGGCTCCACCCCTCAAGCCTCTCACGGCTTCGCCTCTCGAGTCTTTCATGGCTCCATCCCTCGAGTCTTTCATGGCTCCACCCCTCAAGCCTCTCACGGCTTCGCCTCTCGAGTCTTTCATGGCTCCACCCCTCAAGCCTCTCACGGCTTCGCCTCTCGAGTCTTTCATGGCTCCACCCCTCAAGCCTCTCACGGCTCGCCTCTCGAGTCTCTCAGGGCTCCACCACCCCTCAAGCCTCTCACGGCTTCGCCTCTCGAGTCTCTCAGGGCTCCTCCGCCTCTCAGGGCTCCGCCCCTCGAGTCTCTCAGGGCTCCTCCCCCTCTCAAGCCTCTCAGGGCTCCCCCTCTCGAGTCTTTCAGGGCTCCTCCCCTCTCAAGCCTCTCAGGGCTCCCCTCTCCCGAGTCTTTCAAGGCTCCCCCTCAAGCCTCTCGAGCCTCCCAGGACTCGGCCACTAGAGGCTCCTATGGCTCCCCCTCCCGAGCCTCCTACGGCTCCCCCTCCAGAGCCTCCTACGGCTCCACCTCCCGAGCCTCCCAGGGCTCAGCCACTAGAGGCTCCTATGGCTCTGCCTCCCGAGCCTCCTACGGCTCCCCCTCCAGAGCCTCCTACGGCTCCACCTCCCGAGCCTCCTACAGCTCTGCTCCCAAAGACTCCAGAGCTTCCTAGGGCTCCGCCTCTTGAGCCTTCCACGGCTCCACCACCCGAGCCTCCTACAGCTCTGCTCCCTAAGACTCCAGAGCCTTCTAGAGATTCGCCTCTCGAGCCTCCTACGGCTCCGCCTCTCGAGCCTTCCACGGCTCCACCACCCGAGCCTCCTACGGCTCTGCTCCCTAAGACTCCAGAGCCTTCTAGAGATTCGCCTCTGGAGCCTCCTGCGGCTCCGCCTCTAAAGCCTACCAGGGCTTCACTCCTGGAGCCTTCTACGGCGCCACCACCCACGGCGTCACCTCCCTCGGCTCTGCCTCCAGAGCCTTCCAGGGCTTCACCTCTGGAGCCTCCTACGGCGCCACCTCCCCCGGCTCTGCCTCCAGAGCCTACCAGGGCTTCACTCCTGGAGCCTTCTACAGCGCCACCTCCCACGGCGTCACCTCCCTCGGCTCTGCCTCCAGAGCCTTCCAGGGCTTCACCTCTGGAGCCTCCTACGGCGCCACCTCCATGGGCTCCACTTCCTGAGCCTTCCAGGCCTTCGCCCCTAAAGCCCCCCTCGGCTCCACCTCCAGAGCCTTCCAGGCCTTCGCCCCTAAAGCCTCCGTCGGCTCCACTTCTAGAGCCTTCCAGGCCTTCGCCCCTAAAGCCTCCGTCGGCTCCACCTCCGGAGCCTTCCAGGACCCCACCTCCAGAGCCACCTACGGTGCCGCCTCTGACGGCTCCGCCTTTCACGGCTCTGCCCCTGAAACCTTTCCTCACTGGGTCTTGCCTGCTCCCCTTGTGACCGTTCCTCTACCTGTCCTGTGGCCTCTTCCCTGGCCTCCGGACCCTATTCCTGTCCGGTGGTCACCATCCAGACCCCCGGACCCCATCCCTGTCCTCCAGTCGCCTTCCAGACCTCCTGACCCAGTCTCTGCCCTATGGCTGCCCCCTAGACCTCCCGACCACCCGCCTGTCCACTATGTTCCCCTGACATTGCCTTGGACTGCCCATTGAACCCCATGGACTGTTTCATTCCCTTTTTGCCTTCTGTTCCCCGAGATCACACTCTCGTTCTGTTCCCTCATGAGATCACACTCTCGTTCTGTTCCCCGCGAGATCACACTCTCGTTCTGTTCCCGCGAGATCACACTCGTTCTGTTCCCCATGAGCTCACACGCTCGTTCTGCCCCCTGCGAGCTCACACGCTCGTTCTGCCCCCTGCGAGCTCACACGCTCGTTCTGTCCCCTCGAGCTCACACGCTCGTTCTGTCCCCTTGCGCTCCTCGCAGCCGAGCGGCCGTCAGGAGCCGTCCTATTCAGAGGGGAGTACTGTCACGAACTCCGTTCCTCTGCCCCATCTCTGCGTCTCCCGGCCGTCACGCACACACACGCGCACTCCCTCGAGCTTACTCGCTCGTTCCGCCCCTTCGAGTCTGACGCTCTCTTTCCTCCCACGAGCACTCACGCTCTTGGTGCTGTTGCGAGCTCTCGCTCGTGGGCTATCTCCCTCCTCTGACCCACATGCACGCCGGTGGCCAGAACATTATGACCACCGACACCTGTCTATATCACCCCTTTATTATGTACACCTGCACTCGCGTCATCTGCACTCCTGTTCATAGTTTCACCGGCACTCGTCTCATCACTCCCTCATTCGTTACACCTGCACTCGCCCCTATAAATACACTGTACTTCCGTTTCACGGGTGTTGGTTATTGTATTTAGTTCCCTATATCGTTGCCCTGCTAGTCTCGTCTAGTTTCGCCCCCTGCTAGTCTCGTCTAGTTTCGACCCTCCTCTTAGCTTGCCAGCCCCCTATCTCCGCTTATTCCCCTCGCTCCCCTGTTTAGTCCTTCCCGCCATAGTTGTTAACTGTTTTCCCGTCTTCGACCCCCTTGTTTGTATCTTTGATTACCCCGGCTTTTGACCCTCGCTTCCCTCGACTACTCTCTCTGGATTTACCCTGTTTGTACTTTTGCCTGCACTGCTTTATTCACGAATAAAGCAGTTTTTCATCTACATTGTGACTGTCTCGTCTTGTGTGTGTGTGCTCCGGTTACACATCGGCTCAAGTTATTTGTTCATGCATTGCATGTCACATGTTTAAAATAGCCTCCTCCATCAGCAGTGAGGGATTCACTTGTGATAAATGTAAGGAATTAGTCAGGCTGACGGAGAAGGTTAATGAGTTAGAGACTCGCATCCGAACGCTAGTAGAGGTCAGTGAGAAAGAGAAGCCGTTAGATACTGTTTCGGATGCGGGCAGTACAGAGAGCAACACACACACTTTGGTTCCAGTTATAGAGCCCCTGCAGCAGGGCATTTGGGTGACGCCTCACTAAATCATTTAGAAAAATTTTTATTAAGGTCAAACTTGAACAAAACAAAACAAATTAAAAATGTACATCATATAAAAATAGGGCTACTAAACATTAGATCTCTTTCTACCAAAGCACTAATTGTCAATGAAATGATTACAGATCATAGATTGGATGCGCTCTGCTTGACTGAAACCTGGCTTAAACCGGATGAATATATTAGTTTAAATGAATCTACTCCCCCAGGTTATTGTTATAAACATGAGCCTCGTCTGACGGGTCGAGGAGGAGGTGTTGCTACAATTTACAGTGAAGTTTTTGGTGTTACTCAGAGGACAGGATATAAATGTAAGTCTTTTGAACTAATAATGCTTAATGTGACACCGTCAAATATAAATAAAAATTCTCTGTCGTCCTTTACCCTTGCTACAGTGTATAGATCACCCGGGCCTTATTCAGATTTCCTTAGTGAATTTGCAAATTTTTTATCAGATCTTGTAGTTACTGTAGATAGAGTTTTAATTGTTGGTGTCTTCAACATTCACATAGATAATGAAAATGATACATTGGGATTAGCATTTATCGATATTCTCAACTCTCTTGGAGTCAGACAGAATGTAACAGGACCAACTCATCGCCATAATCATACGCTAGATTTAATTCTTTCATATGGAGTTGATGTTGATAATATAGAAATTCTGCAGCAGAGCGATGACATCTCGGATCATTACCTCGTCTCTAGCATGCTGCAATCAGCTAATGTTACTCAATCTACACCACGCTATCGTTCACTACTATCTCGACCACTAAAGATAGCTTCACTAATACTCTTCCAGATCTATCTCATATACTCAATAAACCCCAAAGCCCAGAAGAACTTGATGAAATAACAAAAAATGTAAATACAGTCTTTTCTAGCACCCTTGATGTTGTCGCCCCACTTCGATTAAAGAAAATTAAAGAAATAAGCCCTGCACCATGGTACAATGATCACACTCATGCTCTCAAGAGAGCAGCTCGGAAAATGGAGCGCATGTGGAAAAATACAAAATTAGAAGTATTTCAGGGTGCATGGAAGGATAGTGTCTGTAGCTACAAACATGCACTCAAAGCTGCCAGGTCAGTATATTTTAGTAAACTCATAGAAAATAACCACAACAATCCTAGATGTTTATTCAGTACTGTGGCTAAATTGGTTAGGAATAAAGCCTCAACCGAACCAGATATTACGTCACAGCTCAAGAGTAATGACTTCATGAATTTATTTACAGATAAAATTGAAATAATCAGAAATAAAATTGGAATTATGCAATCATCTGTCATAGCACCCCAGAAAACAGTGTCTAATAATCTTCCTCACGTGTAACTTCAATCCTTCGCTATCATAGGTCATGAAGAGCTAACACAACTTATATAAACATCAAAAGCCACAACTTGTTTGTTAGATCCTATACCAACTAAGCTCTTAAAAGTGGTATCTCCTGTAATATCAGAACCTCTTCTTAATATCATTAACTCCTCGCTATGCTTAGGACATGTCCCAAGAAACTTTAAAATGGCAATTATCAAACCGCTAATTAAGAAGCCACAACTTAATCCTGGAGAACTTGCTAATTATAGACCGATTTCAAATCTCCCGTTTATGTCAAAAATACTAGAAAAGGTAGTATCCTCCCAAATATGTTCATTTCTACAGAGAAATAGTATATATGAAGAATTTCAATCAGGATTTAGGCCTCATCACAGTACAGAGACTGCACTTATCAGAGTTACAAATGACTTGCTCTTATCATCTGATCGCGGCTGCATTTCTCTTCTGGTGCTTTTAGATCTTAGTGCTGCATTCGACACGATAGATCACGACATTCTCTTGAATAGGCTAGAGAATTATGTTGGAATTTGTGGAGTGGCATTAGCATGGTTTAGGTCATATTTAGCAGACCGCTACCACTTTGCCTATGTAAATGAGGAATTGTCAAACCAAACAAAAGTAAAATATGGAGTGCCACAGGGATCAGTTTTAGGGCCTCTGCTTTTCTCCATGTATATGCTTCCCCTGGGAGATATTATCAGGAATCGTGGAATAAGTTTCCACTGCTATGCTGACGATACCCAACTTTATATTTCTTCAAAACCTGATGAGATTTCACAATTCTCAAAATTAGCAGAGTGTATTAATGAAATAAAAGATTGGATGGCCAGAAATTTCCTTCTACTCAATTCTGACAAAAAAGAGGTTCTAATTATTGGACCAAAAAACTCTAAAAATAAGCCACTAAAATATAATTTGACTCTAGATGGATGTACTGTTACATCATCTTCAACAGCGAAGAACTTAGGTGTTATATTTGATACCAATCTGTCCTTTGAAAATCAAATTACAAATGTTTGTAGAACAGCATTACAGTAGTACAAAGCTTTGAATGGTCTAACTCCGCAGTACTTAAGTGATCTTCTACCACGCTATATTCCAACACGTTCATTAAGATCACAAAATTCTGGCCTATTAATAGTTCCTAGAATATCAAAATCCACTAAAGGAGGAAGATCCTTTTCATATTTGGCTCCTAAACTATGGAATAGTCTCCCAAACACTGTTCGAGATGCAGACACACTCTCTCAGTTTAAGTCTAGACTAAAGACTCATCTATTTAGCCAGGCATATACCTAATTTATCCTCCAAACCACAATTAGGCTGCTTTAGTTGGGTCTGCCGGAACCAGAAACCAGAAACATTGAGCATGATCTCTAACTCTGCAATAAATTAAATGGCATCTACGCTTACATCTTTTTATTTGTTTCCCTGTCTCAACCTCGGGACTCCTAACCTGAGGTCACCAGAACCGGCTGGATCCAGCACCATTCCTGCTTCAAGTTGGACTCCACTGCTACATGTCGCAGAATGATGATGACTAAATGCAGCCGGTGCCAGCCAAACATCACTTCAATCTATTATGACGGACTTCAGAGGATGAAATGATGCCAACTCCAACCTGCATCACCTCGGTCTATTTATGGACTACGATCTTGAAATGAAATGCTTAGACTAACTATTGCCAACAAAAGCCTTCATCAGCCAATTAACAAGGACAATTGCATCTATGTGAACTTCTGCAATTCATCAAGATGGACTTCAAAGACTTTGGTCATTAATCTTACAGTTCAAACACAATCGATGTTTAATCACTGACCCTTAACACTTAGTTTAATAATTTTAAACCATGATTTTACCTATACATAATTAATATTTACATTACATTCATAATGTTAGCCAGAGGGGAACTGGCCCCCACAGTGAGTCTGGTTTCTCCCAAGGTTATTTTTCTCCATTAATCTACATCTTATGGAATTTTGTGTTCCTTGCCACAGTCGCCTACAGCTTGCT
Source organism: Xyrauchen texanus (assembly GCF_025860055.1). Lineage (NCBI taxonomy): Eukaryota > Metazoa > Chordata > Actinopteri > Cypriniformes > Catostomidae > Xyrauchen > Xyrauchen texanus. Next base: position 36,324,540 of record NC_068290.1, read on the forward strand.
CACTGGGGTTATTAATACAATTATCATTTAATTATTTTTAAACACTATTAAAAGTCTTATTTTATCTAAATTACACAATGATGATTAATCAACTTTATAGACATTACAGTTTTATCGTCTGTTAATGCTGATATTCTGTAAAGCTGCTTTGAAATGATGTGTGTTGTGAATGGTGCTATACAAATAAAATCGACTTGACTTGACACTGTAACAACAGCCAAAAGCCACTTAAAATTCATCGAGGGTAACTTTCAGCAGCAATAATTAATACACATGTAAAGATGTGCACAGTGCTACCCAAACAAACACAAAACACCATTAGAGTAACATATGTGATACAAAAATAATGCAATAAACATTATCTTAAGTACATCAAATATAACTGAAAACTCCAATGTACATAACTGATATGAAAAGTAAGAAGAGACATAACTATTTCCATAAAATATAATTAAATGTAATAGGTCACGCAGGGACTTCTGGGAATGCCCAGTTATTGTTATATCTTCATTTTAGCAATATTTTACCATAGTGAACAATTATTCTCTTTTTAAACATTAAAAACATGTTTACCGTTAATTATACAGTAATGTCATACTTTTTTACCCCCCAAAAATAGCAATATTTTATTGTAAAATTAAATGTATTGTCTTATTAAATATGTTAGGCCTGTTAATCAATTTAGTTTTTTTTTTTACTGTTGCATTTTTGCATAACTTTTTCTTTAAAAATATGGACATTTTTTGTACAGTGTATGTTTTCTCTACTGATAAAGAAGTGGAGGTTAATATCTTCTTGTATTTTGCATGGGTAATTTAGATTGTATGCATTGTGGCAATGTGATAAAGTGGTGATTTGTACAATTTCCTGTGTTAAAGACTTAGGGAATGCAGAATTTCAATTCTTTTAAAGAGATAGTTCACCCAAAGATGATAATGCTTTCATTTATTTGCTCTTATACAAACCTTAATACATTTTCTTTTCATAGAACACAAAAGCAGATATTTAGTTGGATCTCCTGGATATACTCCAACAGTGGATGGTGATTCATACAGTCACAAAATCATACATATATATATACACACACACACACACACACACACACACACACACAAAAACTCAACTCAATAAAACTCAATGTAACATACTGCAGCACTTGCCGTTATATGTAATTTCTAACAAAAGGTTTTACTAGCAATTTCTGCTGATTCTGGTGAATTTATCGTAAACAGTAATTCCTCCAGAGACTCTCTCCTGATTGAAACATGCAGTACTGCAATGTTCTTTTGCAGGCAATAATAAGCTTGTGTTTGAGGTGTTTGATAACCCTGCCTCAATGAAATATTTTTTTTAAATCATCTTTGCTTCATTAACAACAGTTCATTTACATGCATGACACTGCTTCATCCAGGGTTTAAAACCTGATCAAAAAAATTAAAAGTTTTTGTTCATATTATAAATTTAGCTCCCTATACCTACATAAACAAAGCAGATCTCTCAATATTACCTGCACTTCCCATGTTAGGAACCCTCTTTGCATGTTTACAGGCTCAGTAGAACACAATGTTTTCATGAGATAATGTTTTAGATGATCAATTTTGCATTTTAATTACAATGCATTCAAGATTACTAATGGCCTGTAATTAACTTAAAAGTGTCTTTGACAAATGAGTGCAGTGTCGAGGCTCAAGAAGATGCTAATCCATTGATTCAAGAGGACGTGATTTGTTAGAATGTTATACAATGATAGAAGAAATTGTATGTGATATTAAACATTAAACATCTTGTGTGGCAGTCTGAGAGTTGATAAAAGAAGATAAACATTAGAAAAATCTGAATGCATTAGATGAAATCAATACTTGCCTTGTTGTTTGTTACAAAATCTTAGAGTTACACACAAGACCACATACACTATTGTTTTAACCACTAAACATTCTGTGTTTAGTACTTCATACAGTCAAGGTCTTTTGCTGTGTTAGAGCCAACAGTTTTTTTTTTTTCCTATACTTGGAATGTTTTCAGAGGACAGTTGTGCTGTTTTATTAAAAACTGTGTATTATTAAAATAATTTATAAATTAATTATAATAGACCTCATCAGGAAATCAGCAGATTCAATAAAATGTCAAGTAATATAAATAAATAAATAAAATGATTAAGCTGTTATATCTTTGGGCCAGTTATTTTAGGTCTCAGAAGCCCTCTTTATTCAAACAACAATAAATATAAATAATATTAACAAATATAATAAAAATGTACCTATCTTAAACAAAAAGAAAGGCTTTCTTGATTAGGAAAACTCCATGTCATTGTTTATTAATATCTGTAAACACAGTGAGCTCTGTGGATCTGTTCAATTGAATAAGCATGAAATCTATCAAAAGTGATATCAGATTGTTTTAACCCCGACAGTGCTGGGAATCCACACAGAAAAAGTGAATTTGGCCCTTAAATTGAATCGTATAACATTTAGCTATTTTTATTTTTATTTTGTTTTTCTAATAATATGTTGTTTTAAATTGTATTATTTGTGCTAAACATACTTATTTCACTTATTTAAAGTAAATTAGGTAAAAAAATTATAAATAAATACATGAGTTGTTTCATCTTTGTTTGGGAAAGTGGTCACACTGTAGGATTTCACTTTGTCTGCATTGGCAAGGTATTGGGGCTTGTGGTATGCAGAATTAATAAGGGTTCCAGTTGTGTTTACAGTTCTGTTAAGTGTTACCCATGCTGTTTTCTGCTAAATGATGGTGTTTTATTTGAAGTGATCATTGTGGACAGTAATGTTCCTTCTAATTAATACAAAGCTTGAGCTCAACAGTTAATGCACATTGATTAATGTAATGACTAATATTTAAATTCTGTCAGTATTTGTAATTATTTCTAAGTGGGTTATTTGCCAGCCAAATTCCACTTTATGTTATGCTTCAAATGTACCCATCTGAATATAATGCACTAAAGTTGCTGAAAGCTGAGTTAACCAAGGCTCATGTGTGTATTTTATTTAAGTAAACTGAGCATGATGAGATCTAGTTGGATTTACTCAATATCATTGGGCAAGTATTTTCCACTCATAAGAAAGAAAAGTACATTCAAAAAGCCGATCAGTGCAGATTCCTCCAAGAAGTCAGAGAGAAAGAAACAAAGTCAGTCAGAAGGGTAAGTGATCTTATGGAAAACTTGCATATACATCTGTATGAGGCACTGGGGCTTGACTTTGCAGGCTATGTTGTTGAGATTGGATATTTAAAGTTTGTTGTATTGTGATGTTACATTTTAAGGCAAAAGTTGCACAAGCTCACATACAGTACATGGTGTTTTTTATTATTATTCATTGAATTTTATTTTAGATTTTATGAAATAATTGTTTCTTTTATCCATGACTACCAACATTACTAGACATTACCAATATGTATCAGGGTGTGTTGACACATACGCACAGGCACGCATGCACGCACACACACACGTGCACATACACATGCACTTTGTGTTTCATGAAATCACAGAGACCATTGTTACATTAGCACTGCTGAGGAGAGGTGGTCTGGAAAAGACCCCAGAAAGAGACAGAAAGAGAAAGCGAGATGAAGTGTAGGAGAGGAGAGCTAAGTGCATCCTTAAGGGAATTTCTGCTGCCCATTGTGAGCAGTCTACATCCAAGCAGACATAAATTCAGAGTGTTTTCTTTAGAAGAGTCAAGACTTTCTCTATTTCTCTGTCACTCTGGGACTCAGAGAGCCGCACATACTGAATGTCTATAAAAAAGTGCAGGAGATTTTGATTGCCATCCTTTATAATGAAGGTGCAAGCCAATCGGCAGAAAAGGTCATTCTATTCCAGTTGACCAGAGGGGGATTATGGGTCGGGAAATTGCAGTGCATTGCTTTTGTGACAATGGAATGTAAACCGGATTCTGGGAAATGTGACCTCGTATAAGGGGACAGGATACAAAATACCCTTGGGAAGGTTATGAGTATGGCTGTTCCTTTTCGGTTATTTATTTTCTTAGTTACTTAAAACTATTCAATCTGAAAATAAAAACTAAAAAATAACATTGGTGGAACACAGAACACAAAAATGGTATCCACAGTAAGATTCAAACAACAAAAGAGCATTAAGAACAGCAATAAACATTTTTTTTTTTTTTAAATAAATCAGAATGTGACGGATTAAAGTGGTAAACAAGAATTATATACTGTATATAAACATATAAGAAACCTGGTTATATAAAGTATATGTGGATTTGTGTAATGTATTTTGTTCAAATAAAATAGACTTCAGGACAAATTATCTTAAATGTCTCATACAATTAAAATATCAGAATATTAAATATTTTAACATGTTTCATATTTAAGATACTTTATATTAATATAATATTAATTATAAAATGTTGACACCCAGAATGAGTTTTACAGTCTGCTGCTGAAGAAGACGAACAGTCTCCACCTGCTGGACAGTTTGGAAGTTGACAAGTTTCCAGAAAATAAATAAATCACCTGTTTAGATCTGGCAGTAAGTACAATTATTTTTTGTGCAGCAATAAAGCATAATTCAAAATAAAAAAAATTTAATTAAATAAAAAAAAATAATTAAAAAAACAATATATATAACTTTTCGTTCTGTGTTCTTCACTGTAACTCTTGAAAATTGATAAAATTATCTCTTGTGTTGTCACATAAATAATTTCTGTATGAAACAAACTACTGTGTAGTTCTGATTTATAGCGCAGAATAAGCATGTAGACCTGTTAAGTATTTTTGCAGCAGAGGACTTTAGGTAACTAAGACTAGTTCAGTTGGGACATCACTCGGAGTAGCACAATTCTTTTGACATCAATATGACAAGGAAAGTGACAACACAAGTGGGTCAAGACATCACAGTAATGAATATAAACACAAAGCAGACTGTAGCAAAAATGATACAGTCCCTCTTTTTATTCTCTCTATAATAATATAATTTTGTTGTATAGTGAAATAAATCATGAATTTGGGCATTTTATGTTTTTAATTAATACTAAGTGTATTTATTACATATTGCATTTATAACATATTCAAATTATTAAACAATATAATAGTTAAAATGATCACTATTTGGCAAGTATTGCATGAAAGTCCACCCTTTTATTCATGTTTTTATAACTAGAGAGCAATGATTTATAATGCATTTGTAAAGGACTTATGAGTCATTAATAAACTACTTTATAAACCCTTACAAAAAACTGTTTAATAAACTGTTTTTGTAACTGTCTATCTATCTATCTATCTATCTATCTATCTATCTATCTATCTATCTATCTATCTATCTATCTATCTATCTATCTATCTATCTATCTATCTATCTATCTATCTATCTATCTGTCTGTCTGTCTGTTTGTTTGTTTGTTTGTCGGTCTGTCCATTAAAATAGATGTTAAACAGAGGAAAAAAAGACAATATGATGAACTAAAAAAACACAGTAAAAAGAAGCTTGAATGTGTTTAGATGCCGATATATAAAATATAAAACGTGTACATATATACGGGGAGGTGCGATGTTGAACTAAGGGAACAAAAAATAGTGTCCAGTGTTAGCTTGGAATTCTTTTTCAACACATTTACAGAGGGATTATACACAGCGATCCAAACACACACACACCTTAAATATGTCAGTCAATGTGGGTTTTAGGCACAAAAAGGCTCTGGATTTAAAAGGCCAAGAGAGTGTAATTGTGTATGCCGGTTGCATATGACTTTTGGGAGGGTCTCTCTTTCTATTTCTGTGTATGTGTGCCTGTATGTGTGTACTTGCATCATGCATGTGACCCTGCAGAGCTGTTGTATACATGTCTCTGGGGCTGGGCCGTGAGACTTGTAAGACAACGGTACAGCAGCAGATGCCAGTGATGGCACAGAGAAATGTCCTTGTGACACCAGATGCATTATCTTTCAGCACTGTCTGCTGAGTGCATGGAAAAAGGCCAAGGGTGGAGAGTGCTCACATACACTCACTCAAACATACACACCCACACATACACACACACAAACATTTGTATGCACCTGCCCAGAGGAAAAAGGCATTTCTCATAGGTTGCTCTTTAATTGCTAGTGGAATTATGTTTAATTTAGGTTTCATTGCACTTCATCTTAGAAGTTTCTATTAAAATCAAAACTGTAGTTTTGTTGGTTTTAGTACATGTCTGTTAGCTTTCAGGTCATCTACAGTAGGCTATATGCTAGTGTACTCCTAAGGCCACGTCCACACTAATCCGTACTTGTTAGAAAACTCAGTTTTCAATTTCCTAAAGAAGGCTATGCGGTTATAGAGAGCATTTTCAAATGTTTCAGTTAAGGAAAAAGCCATTGCAGTGTAGAAGAGAGGTGTAAACATAATCAATATTGTTTCAAGGAAAAGAATAAGTGTGCAAGCGGTGTAACATATTTATATAAAATAGGCTAATATATGATACTGGCCTTCTTTGAGACACACAGAAACACAATGGAGCTAAAGCAACAAGTTGCGGTTGATAACTTAGAACTGAGGTATATGAAACATTTTCCAAGACCTTGTCTTCTGATTTTGACCACATGTAGCATTAGCCTTTAGCATTAGCGCCTAAATGTAGAATGGTAAACAGGACAAAATACACATAATCTAGAGCATATTTCTTAATTCCAATCATAATCAAGTTGTTCTATTAGTGTGTTTTACTGATGTCATGTGGATTCATTTCATATAATGAGGCAGAAAGCAGATTATTTATTGACTACAACTGACAGCAGATGTGCAGCTCTTCTGCACTGACAGCTACAGAACTGTCAATAAACATATACAATATATAAGAGACTGCATGGATATAATAGAAAAAAAAACACATGTTTTGTATTCCTCTATTAATAAGTCTCAAAAGTTAACTCATTAGTTTTATGGTTTATATGTAACTTATCCTACTACGGTATGGTATGAGCAAGTCCCTTGTCATGTGGACACTGAGGTAGGCATGATGTCATAGTAATGATTTATAATGCATTTGTAAATGAATTATTTGTTATTAATGAACCCCTTCATAATCCTTAATTTACATGAATGTAACGTTTTACCCAAATTAGATATTAATGATTTTTTGTGTATATGGGTGCGTATACACACACACACACACAACAATACTAGCCTTGGGTAATTCCAAATAAGGAAGTATGCATTAACTGTACTGTCCAGACCAATATGAACTATAATATTTATCTCCTCTTCTCATAATACCTTTCAGTGGTATCATTTAATCTGAAAGATGATTTAAATGGATTTCTCCTCCACTCAGAGATCAAATGAACCTCAGGGAGCACTTTATAGATCTCATCATCAGTGAGAGGAAGAGAATGAGTCTGGGCAGCTTTAACCATGGAAAGCAGTATGGCTCACATCTGTGAGTCCAGTTTCTAATCGAGTAGACCTTCCTCCCCTGAAGACCACTGCACACCTGCAAAACCACAGCTGCAATGCCAGCATTTTCTTACATATATATATATATATATATATATATATATATATATATATATATATATATATTTATATTTATTTATTTTTAACACAGAAGTTCTCACAGTACAAGACTACCACTGTCTACTTGCTAGCAATTTGCCTGTTTTAGTCATGTTTTCTTTCTTTTTTTGTGCTGTATCAAAAAAAGATGAATATAATAGTATTATTTACTGCCCTCAAGTTGTCCCTCATTGAGTTTTCCCCCCAGTAGAATCTTAATACAATCTTTAATACGCTGCTCTTTTCATACAAAACAGTTCATATTGAGCACTAATGTCAAGGTACAAAGAAAACAAATATCACTATTAATTTACCATAAAAGTAGTCCACACAACACATATATATATATATTTATGTGTGTAAATATATAAATATATGTGTGTATATTATATGCTGTGTGGCCCCAGAATGCTTGGAATAAAGTGCACTTGTCATATGGACTACTGTTGTGATGTCTTTATACTGAACCTCTAATAACGATTTATAGCATTTGTCCGTTTTGAAGCTCACCAGCTCCTGCTCACCATAAACTGTTATTCTATGGGATAGAGCTGCTTAAAATATCTATTTTTATGCTCCAAGAAAAAAACACAGCATATGGGTTTTGATCAACATAAGGGTCAGTAAATGAGTGAGTAAAAGTACATTTTCCATTTGGCTCATCCTCAAATAAAATGATCTCTTTTAAAAGAAGACTCTTTGGAGATGCTGTACAAAATTCAGAAATAATAAAGACAAATATATTATTTTGAAAATATTAAACTGATTTTAATTTCTAACCTTATAATAGTTGCCAATTGAAGCCACAAGTCACAGGTTTTACCATGTTCTAGTTCTAATCTGTGGGTGATAACGGTCTACTTTGTGTTATAGATCATTTTCTAAGACAATATCAATTGAACTTTCTAAAGATTTTCTTCGAAAACTTACCACATTACAACATTAATTCATTTTCTTTGCAATATGCACACAATCACTCTTTGTCTTGAGTCTAATATGCTGACAACATCTCTGTTAAAAACATTTACATTTATGAATGACATACAAATCATATACTTTACGTTGCAAATTTTACCAAATGGTGAATAGTTTGCACCACTGGAAATTACTCGAACAACATTTCAGTCATGAAATAGTGGGCAAATATTGCATGTTTAGTTATATACTGATACCTTACATGACAATAACACTCTTAACCTGAACTGCTGACACAGATGCATGCATGCTAAATGGTGCTGGAATAATCCACGAGGTTCCCGCTGTTACATTTTTTAAACCAATATCTTATTCCTGCAACAACAATGTCAATTAAACAGTGGTGCATAATGAACTGCTGCAGAAAAGCAACAAGTATGTAAATTATTGTGTATGGGGGCACTTGTCCCCCACAATGTATATTGTGGTTACGGCCTTGCGTTAATGGATAGCACACAGAAAAAAAATGTTTCCACCCCTATGTTGTTCCAGAATGACATAACTTTCTTCTGTGAAACTCAAGAGGTTTATGATTGTTTGGGGTTGGAACGACATCAAGTGAAATAATAATTTTTTTTGGCGAACTATTCCTTTAAAGTTCTATACGTTAATATATATTTTAATATATCTCTGTTTTTGCTTTCATTTGATCCCTCAATCACTGTTACACACACACACACACACACACATACACTTACACATCCAGACGCTTGGGCAGATTGTCCAGCAGATCTTCAATCCCCAAGCCCGTCTTTATGTTTCAGCCTGTGTTTGCCGGCCCATAGATCAGCTCATCATTAATGACCTTCAAGTGCTTTGGACAGTTGTCGACAGCTTGTTGAAGAGGTATCTGCCACAACCTTTATCGCTACACTTCTTCATCTGCCCACTGATTAATGCCGCCCAGAGGTCAGAGGTGACAGTTCGGTTTAAGCAACTTCAAAACGCTAAAGATAATGATGGTTTCAACACTTTCTCTCAAGGCTTTGTCTATGTTATCTGTCATGAAAATATAATTACTCGCTCCACCAATCAAGCAACTTTTGGCTAACATCACCAACATTTTTATTTTGCATTGACTATCATGTTTCAATCAAAGTAAATCACATTAAGGAAGTGAAATGGGATTTGAATGCTGTTTCATGTTGACTTTAACAGATTGACTTCAACAGATCACTCCCAGAATTATGACAAATTACTCAATAACAATTTATTGATATAGATATTTTATGGTAAATGTGATTAACAATATAAGAAATGATGGTGGTAAATTTGAAATCTGGTTTGTCAGTATTTGCTCATCATCTGTATTTTTCGACAATCCAATCAACTGAAAAAACTCAAAATATCACACCTATCACACAGATCCAGACTGCATGAGAATTGCAGGCATCTTCTCCTGAGTGCAGTAGACTGACAGAAAAGCTCTTTAATCAAATGTCAAAGCTTTCAAACTCAGACTGTAACATTCAATTAAAACTAGCTGACAACTGTATTTTCTCACTGTATGTGGACTCAATGGATATTTCCTCATTTCACAACATTGTGGATGTTGCACCGCATAAAAACTACATTTGAAATGAAAGTTACAAAAGAAGACTTCAAACACTGCAGTTGTTGTGTACCTTGGCAAGCTGACAGACTGCATTTAAAAATAAAACGTCTGCGGGTAAAACAATACAGGCTGGTTACTGTGTTGGCGAGAATCTGACCAAAGACAATATTTCTCCCTAAATGCCTCTGAAATTAAGCTGACATATTATTATACTCTCTTATTTTTGCGGTCTCATGCTCTTGTGCTGAAGTGAATAGACTGTAAGTCATCACATACGTTTAAAAACATTCTTATTTAAAGCTGTTGACAACAATCAGACATAATGTGAAGACAAATTGGTAGAGGGATACAGTAATAAGAAGCATAGCAATAAGAGAGTAAATAAATACTGAAACCTTTTCAAAACTTTTTTTTTTCATCTTTTCTTTGATGGTAATAATACAAATAATAATAATAATACAATAATAATAATAATTTTGACCCAGCCGTGACTACAGTATATGCACATACACAATATGTCACAGCCTCGAGTGCCTTATTGCTTTTATAAGATTGTCACCACATAATTAAGACACAAATATTCATTTAAGTATTATATTTTGTAAGTAAAATCAATAAATGCCATCCTTACACATGACAGTCATGACAGTCAACAGTAATCAGAAAAATACCCCAATATATAAAATGTATACATTTATATAAATATACAACACTTATTAAATACGTGTATAAATATACTCATATATATAACAATACCCCAATGCACTCCCTATTTAGGGATACAGTGGGGTTCACTTGGGTTTATAGAGTAGATGTTAGCTGATGAAATAAAAAGGTTGTGCTAATAAATTCATAAGGGCAGGAACTTTTGCTTTGAGATGAATGGCAGGTCTGAGGCTGACAAGGGTTTTAATTTGATTTGACGTCCAGATAAAATACACAGTGCTTTTCAAGGGCCATTTATGGAGCCTGCGCAGCACACAGGCTAAATTCCCCCTGATGGCTTCTACGGGACGGGACCTGCTCACACTGCTTGGCTACTTCTCTCTCCCTCTCTCCCTCTCCCTCTCTCTCTCTTTCCTACATCTGCTCTAATTCCCCTCACACAAGCGGAGTGCAGGTTTACCCGCTTTACGTCAGTGTGTTGTAATAAAATATCCCCACTGGTTATCTGATCAATGGTTAGAGAGGTCCGACTTGACCCGGGTTAATGGGCGCCATTTCACTTAAATACCAAATTATTGACCTGGGCTGAGAAGAGGGAATACCAGCCCAGATCACATGGCACAGCAATGAGTGGGGAATCATGGGAGGTCTGTCACTGAAAGAGAAAGACATAATGTGTTAAAAGAGCTTGGGTCACATATGTGGTTTAGAGTAATACACATAGAGGACTTTTGGTTATAATCCTGTCAATAGCACTAATAACAGCCACGTTAATGTGTCCACTGCATTTGCATCTGCAAGGAAGCTCGGTTCTGAGTGTTGCAGTGTGGAGGATGCAGAAGACTACCACGATCGGGCATTATCACTTTAATCTTGTCAACTATATTATTGACAAAAATGTAATTTGATAAAAAAGACAAGATGAAAAAGACACATCATGACATTATCAAACTGTTTTATTTAAAACATACTGTTGATGAAAATATGACAAGAAAAAAATAAATACTACTGCAAGACAATGCAAGTACTGTTTTTTATTTTTATCTTCTATAAAGTAGCTAATACTTCAGTAAATTCATTATATGCTATTATTTAATGAGCTTAGGTTTCAGGACAGTTTTTTCGTCTTATTTTTACATATGAATTCTAATATGTTTAATAAAATAATTGTTAGTAGTTTATGCATTTTTGTAATATTTGAATATTTTTGGTAAAAGTTTGTTCATTTATTTATTTATTTATTTATTTTGTGTATGTCAGTTTGCACATTATAGTCAAGTAAAATATGGATTTTCTTTTTCTACTAAAATTATATACTATTTCAGTCAGAGTAAAATGTAATATGACATGATAAAATATTAACTACTTTTTAAATATGAACTAAAAGGGTGTTTTAAATTTGCAGTGCTCCACCGCTGATCCAGTCACCTGAATTGGCTTTTTAAAATTACGAAAGGTGCACTTGTCTACACCACAGATCTATCTATATATTATATACATTATAACACACTTGACTATGATTTCAAGAATTACTGCAGCCATGATTGCTAGAAAATGTACATAAACATTGTACAGACAAAAAATATGTTTAGCATGAAAAATGCTACATTAATTGCATCATGCAAATAGTGCTGACTTTTGTGAATGAGGCGCAAACTATAATGAGCCTAATTTACATAAAAAAAGGAGGCATGTTTGCACTGAAATTAATGACAGTGGTATAATTTTAAAACCTGTGCCGCAGCAGTATATCAGCGCATATAGCACCTGTTTAAACTAGATTGTGGGTGGTTCAAGCGTAAAATCATATCCTGTCCGTTGCAGTGTCCAAAACAATTTTTCACGCTTTAAGTCTAGTGTGACTGCTGCTTAAGATGCAGTTTTTTGCACTAAAATAAAACATGATCACACGTGAAGTCAAGATGTTGTGACCAAATGTTCCAGTACCATTGCATCGACCCCATTCTGCCAAACGTTATCTCCCATCAGACGTTTTGGCATAATTTCAAATGTGTTTAACCTTTTACTGTTGCACGACTGATAGCACGTTGTGTCAGCAGCCTCAAAGATGCAGGTTCTAGTCCCATGTTGAAACCAGTAAGTGCATTCACATACTGTAATTAATGATGAGCGTGATTTAGAGGTTCCATTCTAAAAATACATTTCTTACTCCACTAATGGTTAGGTTTAGGGTTGAGTTTTGGGTTAGGCCAAATGGTTAATAAAATATGCATTCCTATTGACTTTATTACATCAGTCACAACTTTCAAAAACTTGCTTTTACTACACGGTGCAACTCTAAATAGACAATTCACCACGAAACTGGAGCTCACATGTGCCCCATTGGTTCAACAACACTTCCAGCTTTGGCCACTGGGGGCAGTGGTTTATATTTTCGTGATCAATTTCACCTGGAAACTTTTTTGTCCTACTGTCTGCGATTCACAGTGAGATCAGTCTGGAAATACCACATGCAAAAGTGGCAAAACAGTTTAGTGAAATCACCCACGTGTCTCTGGAGTGCAATGGTGCACCACCGTGAAGATGAATCTACTCTTTTGGTAAATGGATATTTGAAGAGGTTCAGCTGAATGAGAGCTTGCTAGTGATTGATAATAGAAAAGACAAGCAAAAGTAAATGTCCTTCTCCTCACTGCCTAAGGCAAAAATGGCACATGAGTTGAAAATAGAAAGAGCAGCTCTATGATGGAGGAAACAGAGGGATAGAAAGAGATATCAGCTGTCCGAGCTCAAGGACAGCTTGCTTTCCTCACATAAGCATTCTGCTGTAGTTTGAGCCCAGTATCTCCTCTCTAGTGCATTGATCCGCAAGCCTTTGTAATGGACTCAAATAACAACTCTATTACCACACACGACCTGATTGCTGTGTGTGGCTACAAAATTAGTGGCAAAGGAGCCAGCTTGTCAATATTCATTCTGCAGGAGAGATTACTTGTTATAGGAGAACAAAGGTGTTCCCTGGGTGGCCTGGACAACTGAACTCCTTGTCTGCTATAATTTAAGACAGGTATTGATTTAGTTTCTATATTGTGTTAGAAAATCAGAAGCAATAACAAAGGCTAAGGGAAAAAGTGCACACTTACCAACAGAATATTCTCAGCTAGGTAGAGTAAATGTTTAAATGGATAGTTCACCCCAGAAATGTAAGATTTGGTGACACATTACATCAAAGTTCCCTTTGTAAAGGCTTTATAAATGAGTTAATTAATTATTAATACATTCAGTTATAACAACATGAATAAAAAGGATGAACTTCATACAAAACTTCATAAATAGTTTAATTAGCATGTTATAAATGCTTTATAAATACACATATTCATAACCAAACGCTTAAAATGCCTTGATTCTTAATTTATGTCACATTGCAGCAAAAATAGACTATTATAGAGCAGTTAAAATGAGGGATTATATAATTTATCTACAGTCAGCTTATATACACGTGTGTATATATATATATAGGCCTATATATATATATATATATATATATATATATATATATATATATATATATATATATTTATAATTACTGTAATGTCTTGATCAAAAGAATGGTGCTACTCCGAATAGTGTCCCAAAGCATATATCATAAAATAGCTACTGATGACCATTAAAACCAAACTGGTATGTATGTACAAGTCTGTATGTACATATGTTACTAATATGGGCAACTCCTCAAAGTGTTATATATGTATATATTATTATTGAGGTACATCATATACTAATGTTGAATAAGTGTTATTAAGCATTTAGAACATGTGAGGAAAAATGGCGTACTGTTTGGCAGGTGTTGCATGAACGTCACCATATTATGCATGTTGTTATAACCACATATCAGTAATTTATAAAGCATTTGTAAATTAACTTTTAGTCATTAATGAGCCCTTTTATAAAACTTTAACAAAAGGACCATTAATGGAAAGTGTTCCCAAAATGCTATTATTAAATCACTTTTGTGTCATTCCAAACCTGACTGTTTCTTTCTATCATGAATCTCCCAAGTTCCTGAGCTACTTTCTTCCATTCAGTGAAAGTGGATGGTAACAGGGGCTGTCAAGCTCAAAAATAGACAAAAAGGATCATAGTAGTAGTCCTTAAGACTCATGCACTTTATTCTAAGTCTAATGAATCCATATTAAAATTTTGTGTGGGTAACACAATTAATTGAATATCTTGCTTAATAGCATGGTTGCCATTCACTTCCAAAGTATGCAAAAGAGCAGCTGAGACATTCTGCTTTAATTAAATCATTTTGTGTTCTAATGAAGAGTAAAAAAAAACACAAAAAAAACACGAATGCCAGTAAAGAAAAAGACAAATCTTTGGATGTACTATTCATATAGTACTAGGTGTATTGTGTCCCCTTTCCACTGTGTACAGCATTCAGTAACATACGGCAAATTAAATCAAAGCGTTCCTGCAAGCAGATGGGTGTTTTAACAGTCAGTTAGCCTTTAGATAATTGAGGCGTTGACTCCGGAATCATAAAACGGATGACTTGTTTATACATTTCGCCAGAGTAGATCACAGAGGTTAAATAAATGAAATCCCATTTGTCAGCTGGTAATAAATGGCACAACTGCCCCCCCAGCACCCGTCCCTGCAAACAGCACTGTTTGGCCTAATAAATACAGAGAGGCCTATGGAGGCACTCCTCTATTGATAGGGTAACAGCTTAATGAAACACTCTCTCCCTCTGCTTGTTTTCCCCTCTCCTCCTGCACCCGGTGATAAGTAGCAAAGCAACCAAGCCTGTAATTACAATCTTACAGAGAAGCGGGCCAATCTGTATATAAATCTCACCATCCAATTACAAGATGTAATAATTTTGCAGTCAAGCTGGTAATGAGGTCTAATACTCATGCATGTGATAATCCCCCCTGGATGCTGACTCTATCAGATGTTAGCTTTGTAATTATACTGGCAGAAAATCATTATTTCATGTTCAGCAGAAAAATAAGGTTGGTGGTGAAGTTAATTTTCTCCATGCTCCGTGAAGCATAGACAAAATTTTAATGATTTAATCATTATCCACGATGCTGTCTGCAATTGACCCATGTTACTTGTGTGTGGCTACATTTGCACAGTTAAGAGTTCCTGATACATAGCAAAGCCTGCCAGGTAGCTGATAGTTTTCTTTTTTTCTCGTAATTGTGCCACAATAAAACTATTATACTAATGGAAAGTAAATTTATATTGTAAGCTGCTGTCTCATTTAACAGCCACATGGAATATATTTCAAAATTTTAAATGTGCTCGGTTGACGGCGGCACATTATTGCAAACATTAGGTTGGGGTTGTTAAAGTGTTTTTTTCTTCTCCCCCTTGATTGTTGACCTAAATGAGGCAGGGAAAAGGTCACTTATGCTGAGAGTGTTTAACAAATTTAAAGTCTAATCCTAACATTTGGAGGATCACTGGAAGTGATGGTGACAATGTGTGAAGGATTGTAATCCCACAAAGCTGTTAAATTAATATTGAAAAACACATGATATATGTCACCACAATACATACACAATATCATTTCACATCTGTTAGTGCCCTAATAATACCTCTTACACACATTTACAATTGCATCTGTTTAAACCAAAATCCCATAGTACTACAGTTATTGGTACTACTGTAAAACCTTAATGCATTACAGTATTATGGGATTTATTTCAAGCTGTATAAAATGCTTTCAGAATGTTTCTGTAATTTTGTGACACTTGTGTATGAATGAATGAACGTTACATGTATATAGTGCTTTTCTGACACTACACTAAAAGTGCTTTACACAGTGACCAGGAGACTCTCCTCAACCACCACCAGTGTGCCATAGTTTGCTAGTACGCTCACCACACACACCAGGTATTGGTTGAGAGGAGAAAGTAGAGTGATACAGCCAATTCATGGATGGAGATTATTAGGAGGCCATGATTGATAATGGCCAAAAGGGGGAATTTGTCCAGGACATTGGGGTTACACCCCTACTCTTTTCAAGATGTCTCCTGGAATGAGAATCAGGACCTCAGTTTAAAGTCTCACCCGAAGGACAGTGCCTTTTTACAGTACAGTGTCCCCATCACTATACTGGTGGATTAGGACCCACACAGGCCAAAGGGTGAACACCCCCTGCTGGCCTCACTAATACATCTTTCAGCAACAACCTTAGTTTTCCCCAGCAGGCCTCTCATCCACATACTGACCAGGCTCAACCATGCTTAGCTTCAGTGGGCAACTGGTATTGACCTGCAGGGTGATATGGCTGCTGTGTAACTAAAAGTAATTGCAAAAATAATGACATTTTTTTCAAACAGGTTTCTGGAACACTTGCCCCTTTCCAAACTCACACACAATAGATTGGGACAGGGTAATGCCGTTTTACATAAAATAAAATAAAATAATAATAATAATAATAATTACTCAATAGTGAATAATAATAATTGCATTTCCCATACAACGACTCACTTCGTAACCACCATAGTGCATTAATGTAGAAATAAACTAGCTAGTCATGACTGTTTCCTGAAACTGTAGCAATATCTATCTTTCGAACTATGTCGGTTATGCTGGAATACAACTTATGCAAATATTCAATTATTAAAGCTCATTTGTACATACATCAGAAAGTTCAAACTGCCCCTAGCATGACGTAAGCGCTTAAGTCTCTCCTGCATAGATACCTTATTAGCAACTGTTCCTATGGACCACAATACTGTTTCCACGCAAAAGCAGTTTATGCAGAGGACTGAGCAAGGAGCTCGGTCTGAGGCATCTCCTCCTTTCACTTGCATTCAGACGGAGTATTCAAACAACTCTCCTTGTTGACCGTTCCAAGATGATGCCGCAGTTGACATCTCTAAATCAGCTGAATGAGGCATCTTTGTATGAATATATATGCAATGGTGGGAACAGTTAGTTTTCACTTTGTGGATGAAGCCAGACACGTGGATTCTGCACACATTTCCAGAACATACAGAACTCAAGGCTACTGTTGTTAGTGTTAAATACTGGCATTAGTACTAGCATCACCATCATCATCATCATCATCATCAGGTTAAGTAAAAGCTGCAATCTGCATGTAATACAATCTCCATTCAGCTGGTCTGTGGTCAGTGCGTGTGGAGCGTGAGATAGGCCTGTTAATGCCAGTGAATAATGGAGACTGACCTGCAAGAGCAGGACACAGGGGATTAAGGACATGATTTGCATCTCTTCTAAAATGTTAACTTATCCAGAGGCAAGAAAAGACAGAGGTCACGGATGTTTAATGAATGAGTGAATGAATGAGGTATTGAACAGGATGGCCCTAATAAAAAAATGTTTTCTGTATTTACAGAATGTAATTTTTTACATATTTATGATCTATGTTTTTTGCATGAATTGTATTCACCCAAAAATCATAATTATATAATTATTTATATAATAAAAACAAAACAAAAAAACATACAATTAAAATGTTTTCTATTTAATTACTATGAATGGGGACTGAGGCTGTCAAGCTTTCGTCAAGTCTTCTGAAGTTATACAGTAGCTCTCAAATCACATACAGTAGATGTCAAACCTGACTTCATGCATCTAATGGCAGCATATTTAATTTGAGAGTGATATTTTCAGTGAAAAACAACTTAAACTTCGGCCTGTTCCTCATACAAAGCTATTGTATGACTTCAGAAGACTAGCAGTTCAGCGAATGTGCCATACAAACTACTTTTATGATACTTGAATTGTTATTTTTGTCAGGTTGGAACTTGACATCGCCAGTCCTTATTCACTTTCATTATTCATTATTTCATATTCTTCGGAATTTCACCTTTTGTGTTCTGCAAAAAAAAAAAAAAAGTCATAAGGGTTTGGAACGAAATGAGCAAATAATGACAGATTAGAATTTTTCCCAACTATTCCTTTAAAGAAATGTACCTTGTATTTGCAAACCCTGTATTTTCCTATAAATGTTACATGTGTAACATTGTATGTCATGTATAAAACATGTATATTGTATTGTATCATATGTACAGTATGTCTTGCTTTATTTCACTTTGATGTTTTCTGTCTATTTAATAAATCTAAGACTTCTTTAACACTACACTAAATTTATATAATCCTGATATGAGATATACTGATAAATTATTCTATCTACCATCACCTATTACATAATTGATCTTCAGTCTGTCTCTCTTGAATAGTTTGAAGTGTATTATGTCCCAGCATCTCATAATGTGATAATGTAAGTTCAGCTGTAGCATTATATTTGTAATCAGTTCCATCTAAGCTCAGGCAGAAAAGCCATGTTCAGGATCAGACTGTGAGTACAAAAGGCCTGTTTTAAATTCCTAAATGTGTCAGTGGCTGGAGACCAGGGATGAGAGGCTGTTACTTTTGCTTTTTCCCATTAACTGTTATTTAAATGTTGTCAGTCAAACTGCCGCCTGCATCTGGCATCCATGCCATGTGAAATTTATTTATTGAGAGTTTTGGTCACACATGAAAAGTTAAGCAGATGGTGCATCCACACACACACACACACACGAGATGTGACAGGAGAATCCCCCCTCCCCTTCCCATTTTATGTATAATCTTTATGCCTGTCTGTCTCTGGACACGAATGGCGTTGTTTTGCCATTTTAAACCGATCTAATCAGTAGGGTGTTAAACAAGAGTGGATCTTTTATGCATTGGGTGTTAGGACAAGCAAATCGCTGCTGTAGATCAACAGAATAAACAACTCGAGCTGATTCAATTACAATGGTCAGGCTGCCTTTATCTGCCCATGACATCATTTCAATCAAAATGTAAAATAATCCAATGCAATAGCTGAGATAGCCCAGATAGGATACAGACTGCTGCTTTTAGTCATTTAATAAAAAATGCGAAGGAAAAAAAATAAAAAATAAATACGAGACATTCTTCCCTCTGACAGATGTGCGGAAGTTGGCAAAGCCAAACTCTATTACCCTGTGTAATTGTATTCAAAAATGAAGGGTGAGCGTGAGATTGTCTATTACTTTTTTTATGAGTCAGAGTTGTTATTAAAGACTAAGCCATCTGATTGTTTCCTCATTTAATTAACAAATGCATAAAATCCATGCAGACACCCTATCACTTTTGAGTTAGTGAAAGCCATTACCAGTCGGAATCATTTTTGCAAAAGGATTGAAATTTCACCAAAGGCTGTAATAATCACAGGTTGCTATAAATGTTCTAAATTATGGATCTGATTGAAATAGGATCCAGGCCGCTGCACTTTTAGCCTGTTTAATTAACAAAGAAAAACCCACTTTGACAGAATATAGGAATATCCCCGGTAGAGATGGGATGGAGATTTTGTTCCACAAAAATACTGATGGAAATTGAATGTCTGGCAATGTACAACAATGTTAATAATTCGATGTGGGCTATCAACAACAGTGTAATCTAATAGAAAGCAATTAATTTAGGACACAGGCTACTGCACTTTTTAGTCGTTTAATTAAAGCAGGTTTCATATGGGTGGAAATATAAAGGCTTAAACCCTTTGTCACCCTTGAGACGCAGGTTCGGGTGGGTGCCGTGTAATGTATATTTGTGGTGAAGGAAGTGATCGCGGGTTGTAAACCTCTGCATAGCTCAATCCTCACTCATCTCCTCTGCATTGCAATATAATTTGCTGAAGCTCTGTACATAAAGTATTAAAGGATATGTTGCATTACAAGTATCAGGACTGTAATGAATTTCAAAGCTGAAACAAATTCTGTGGTAAGACTACTAACACTCAGCCCTGTCTGAAGAGCCTCTTCTCTCACAAACAACATAGATTACTGTATATATTGAGAGGGTTGAAAAATCAGATATGAAGCAAACAACAATCTTTTCAAAAGCAGTTTGAAGCCCATACTGCACAAAATACTCTCATCATGTGGTTTTTCATTTAATAGTGAATTTGGCTTGACAGATTTGGGATTGTAGCCTCAGAGACACTTTAGTGTCTTTTAGGAATCTCTTTGTTATAACATTGTACTTAGATCAAAGTATCTCCATGGTCTCATTTCAGAAAGAAATGAACTGCACCTCATATTTTGAGTACATCGACAGTATCATCCGTTGGTTTGAGGGTAGTTCTTTACATCTTAATATCGAAAAGACAAAAGAGTTATGTTTGAGAAATCAATCAAGAAGAGTAGATACTGCATCTGAAAACTGTAGAGTAAGTCTCGAATTTCAAATATTTGTGTACAATGAGAAACTTAATTTTGAAAGTAATGTGGAGTATATTCATAAAAAAGCACGACAACGCCTGGGTCTCCTTAGGAAACTGAGAAGCTTCAATGTTAGTCAGCAGACCCTAACTATGTTGTATCGATCAATGATTGAGAGTATTCTCACATATAACATTATTTTATGGTACAGCAATCTAACACTGAAACAAAAGAACAAACTCTCACAAATAATCAATCAAGCAAATAAGATTACTGGACAAAAACAACAGCCACTACAGAGCTTGTTCGATCATTTTATGGGAAAAATGGCAATTGCAATTTTTAAAGATAACACTCACCCTCTTCACTCTGCTTTTGAATTGCTCCCATCTGGACGTAGACTAAAAATACCCTTGGCTAGAAAAAATCTCTACAAAAGATCGTTTCTTCCTATGGCAGTGATTATCTTAAATCGTACAGTTTTAATTGAAACAATAGAGCGACTGATAATATTTTTAAATTTTTCTTTTTTACAATGTTTAACTATATTATTTTTTGTGTTTGTGTTGTTGATATGTGATGTGTCTTATGTTACAGTGTCAAAGAAAAATTTCCGCTCTGTGAAAACAGACTGGACAATAAAGTAAAGTAAAGTAAATTACATCTTTAAAGGGATAATTTCCATAAAGGAAAATTGTGGTACGATGACACCCTTAATGTAATTTGCATATGACTATAATTGCTTTGGAAAGTTTGTAAAACTTCACTTCGACTTCCTGTCTTTCGAACTGTTGTATCTCATTGACTCGTGATGCTTATTGAACCTGAAGAGAACATTCAGAGTAAATTCTCTCATTTGATTACTGCAAAAACTTACTATGAGTTTTATTCTTCAATATACATATTGGGGACCCAGCTGTTACCCACAACAGCTTATGGTGGAGCAATGCAGCCAACTTTATCAGTGTAAACTTGATCAACCAACAAAAATAAGGTAGGTAGATTTTATTATTTTGGTTAGGGACTGTCTTGTGGAGAGACTGAGTGAGACGCTGTTAGAGGCCTAAAACACCCTGCTCTCTGTAAGGAGAGTGAGCGGGAGTGGTTACACCCTGTACTCTGTAAGAAGAGCTGGCGGGAGTGGTTCTGACAGTCCACTCTTGTAGTCCTCAATTAGAGTCTTTATTAAGAATCTAGCATTGGCTAGATATCACATAAAGTGTGGTATCTTGATTAGAATGTAAGGATGTCCTTGAGATATGATACCTGGCACATGACATCTCTTCTTTTTTAGACTAATGTTTTTTTGTGCATTGTCCCTGATCAAATAAAGAAATAAACTAAACTAAACATATCGGAAACATCCGTGAGGAAGACTTATGGGAAAACTCTTCTCTCTTGGTGTCTCTACTCAGACAGGGGTGCACCGAATTTAGGAAAAGAAAGTTAGCAGATTCTTTTAGTTTAGATTAGATATTTTTATTTTTTTTATTTTCTTGTTTTATATACAGTGTAGGCATTGGTTGATCATGGGTACACTGAGATCTGCCTTTGAGACTACAATTAAAGGAAAATAAATTTAAGAATGATTTGGATAATTTCATGTTCTCTGCAGTTCCAATTAGCTGATGTCATGCTTCTAATACCTGGTTTTCTAATTGTAATATGTGGCTCACGAATATCGCAGAAGCAGCCCATGCCCCATCGAGGGAAGTGGGTGTTCGCATCCACAACTCTCGAGATGACTGGCTGATCCTAGCTCTCTCGCGGGATCTGTTGTGTGGTCTCATTGATGGTGCCTATCACAAGCAAGCACGCGTAGTTGGCTCTGAACTGTCTGAAGGCATTCAGACGGAGAACGGCCGTACAACTGAAGCTATTTCAGAGGCTCCTGTGGTGTATGGCTTCCTCAACGGCGGTCACGCCACTCGGGTTGATGCATATGAGACTGCTTCAGCACTGGCTTCAGACTCGAGTCCCGATATGGCCGTGGTGCCACGGCGCACACCCAGACTTGGTTCTTGGACCTTATGCTCCTCGTGACAGCCCCCTGGCGAAATCCTCAAATATGAATGTTAATAACTTCATGTGTCTATTCTGCATGTGTCTTTGATACTAACTATGTTAGTAGGCAGAACCTTCTTTCTCATGGATGGGGCACCACCTGACATCTGTGATCAGACCTCTGGAATCTCCACGTCCGGCCCTTGGATGGTACGCAGAAGACCTAAGTGGCCTACCACCCGCGTTGATAGACATGATCACTAAGGCCAGGGCTTACTCTACAAGGCACCTGTATGCCTTAAAGTGGTGTCTGTTCACTAAGTGGTATTCTTCCCGAAGTGAAAATCCCCCAAAGATGCTTTCCTCAGTGCTTTCCTTCCTGCAGGAGAGGCTGGGGGGAGGCTGTCCCCCTCCACCTTGAAGGTGTATGTTACCACTATTTCGGCACACCACAATGCAGTAGACGGTAAGAATTTAGGGAATCGAGACTTGATCGTCAGGTTCCTGAGAGGCGGAAGGAGGTTAAATCCCCCCAGTTCTTATCTCATCCCCTCCTGGGACCTCTCCGTGGTCCTTCGGGGCATACGGGGAGCTCCATTTGAGCCCCTGGAGTCAGCTGAGCTAAAGGCATTCTCTTTGAAGACTGCTCTCCTGACTGCACTCACCTCCATGAAGAGGTTTAGGGACCTGCAGGCGTTCTCTGTCAGCGAAATGTCCCTGGAGTTCGGTCCAGGTTACTCTCACATGATCCTGAGACACCGACCGGGCTATGTGCCCAAGGTTCCCACAATCCCGTGTAGGGATCAGGTGGTGATCCTGTGTGCTGTGTCTGGTGCGTGCTTTGCGCACCTATTTGCATGCAGAGCTTTAGATGCTCTGAGCAGCTCTTTGTCTGCTTTGGTGGACAGTGGAAAGGGATCGCTGTCTCCAAACAGAGGATCACCCACTGGGTCGTTCATGCCATCGCTTTGGCATATCATGCTCAGGACATGCCGCCCCTCCTTGGGGCTATGAGCCCACTCTACTAAGAGTGTGCTCTGACCAATGGCACCTCTTTAGCAGACATCTGCAGAGCAGCGGGCTGGGCAACACTGGGCAACAGAATGCCTTTGCAAGATTCTATAGCCGGTTTAGCCGGTCTCGTCCTGTGTGTTTTCAGGTATGAACAGGTAAGTTCTGGGACAGCTGGCCGGGTGTACCATTTGCACATAGGGCCTTTCCCCTCCGCCCCAGTCTCCTTGTTTGTAGAACTCTAGGACCTACCACGGGACTTCTCCACATGTGACACTGCCGAAAAGGTTTGGTAAGACCTTGTGACATACCTGCACTCAAATACCCCCCCTTTGGGTGGGGTGTGGTCTCCATGATGTCCTCCCCTTGGGAGGGACACCCCCCGATGCGGACCCTATATGGTCCCCAGCTGAATGATTTCATTACTTTTGTGGTGAAAAAAGAGAAGAGGCCGCGGCTGGTTCAGCCGGTCCCTAAT
Organism: Xyrauchen texanus; assembly: GCF_025860055.1. NCBI lineage: Eukaryota > Metazoa > Chordata > Actinopteri > Cypriniformes > Catostomidae > Xyrauchen > Xyrauchen texanus. The sequence goes on from NC_068290.1 coordinate 36,348,922, forward strand.
TTTGGGCAGCTGACTTGTTCTTGAGGTGCAGGGGTCCGTTTTTACACCTGTAACCGCGTTGGGGGAATGCTGGGTATGAGGCATGCCCGTCTCGCAATGCCAGTCCACGTAACACAGTTAAGCTAGTCATGGCGTTTTGTATAGGGATACCTAGTGTCACTACATCGACACAACGTCAAGCGAGTGACAGAAGGATAACGTCTCGGTTACTGTCATAACCTCAATTCCCTGATGGAGGGAACGAGACATTGTGCCCCTCCTGCCACAACATTGAACAACCCGCTGAAATGGCCAGGACCTTGACTCGGCTCCTTAGCACAAAACCTGAATGAGTGGTTTGAAGCCAGCTCCTTTTACACCCGTATGTCTGGGGGATTGGCATGCAAATTCCACTCAGCAATTCCCTAATGCCTTTTTTCAAAGATCAGATGGGTTTGGGGTTCCCAAGGGCGACCCCTAGAGTCACTACATTGACACAATGATTTGATTTATGTAGTTTTATTAGATAGAATGGAAGTTACTTCTCCTGAGAAAGAGCAAGAAAAAAGGGAGAAAGTATTCATTTTTATAAAAAAGTATTGTAATATATTAATAATATGATGACAGGGCTCCAAGATAGGTGTTATAAATGTAATGTTCTGCTTGAACAGAAGGCTAAAGTAAGTGTTATTGAATATAAAGACAATAACGAAAAAGAAAGGCATAGTTTGTGTTTTACTAAAGATTTGAAGGTTCTACAGTTTTTGATGTATGTTGTTTGAATGGAAAAAAAAATAGGGGATGATAGAAGTGGGTTGAAAGTTATGGAAGAGGGTTTCTTGAAGATGGTGTAAAAATGGAAAGTTTAAAAGAAACCTTTGGAGATGCTTTGCGAGAAAATAAGTTAATAATAGATATATAGATAATTATCACTAATTTCTCTGTTGAAGAATAACTTAAATATATTATTGTGAGATTCAAAAATGAAAGAAGGAACAACTGTAACAAGATTACAAACAGCGTGAGAGAGAGGAATGTCCCCCTCCGAATTTCTACCCCACCCTACTATCTCTCTCACTTTCAGTCTAAGATTGATAAGCATCTGCTTGAAACACAAGAGCAGTGAAGGTCAAGAAAAATCGAAGTATGCTAAAGGCACATCTCTAAACTGTTTTATTTCTTTTGATTTTATGTGGAAAATTATGCAACTTGACAATAATGTTAGATACAGTGATATGAAGGAAAGGTTCAAACAGCTTTCCTCATCATGATTAAAGATTGTATATATTCAGAATGCAATTTGAAGTTAAGTGTTATACTAAAGATCAGAGATTCAGTTCATCTGAAAGAATAAATTGAGGTTCAAAACAATCTAGAGACTATTACTGAATTAAGGTGATGTTTTTAAATTAAACTTCCTAGAAGTTTGACAGAGGTTACCCTTTGTTTTGTTTTGTTGTGATGTTAGTCCCCTCCGTGATACATGGTCTTTTGTAATGTTTGCAAAAGTAACAGAAATACAACCTGAACGGAAATTAATGATCTGTAAATTAGTTTAATTTTAGCATTGTTAATTCACTTTTAATTTGGACATTTTAATAAGTTATTTTTTTTTTAATGATGCTTTGTGAATTTAACCATATTTTGAACTGTCTCCATATTTAAGCAGTTGCAGATGGCTCCATTGGCTGTGATGGTTATGTAATGCTTCCTGAAACAATATAAAAAGATAAATTATAAAAAATAAAATAAAAAGTGAAACTGACTAATAAAAAAGAAAAATTCCAAATAAATCTATTTTGTAACTTGAGTATGAAAAGTAAACCAAAATGTAAAAAATGAATGTTTCCATTCACTTCACAATCATGTGTCTGTTTTATGTTCTGTCTGGTCCTGTTTATGATATCCAGAGTGTTAACATTATATGTTGCCTTGATGTTTATGTTACACTCATTATTATATTTTTTCCCTTTATTATGGAAATGGTGTTTGGTAAAATTCGAAAATAATTTTTAAACACTTAAAGTTTTTGTGTTTTCATATTCCCATTTTTATGAGGTTTGAGATGAAGTAAGTATTAAGGGTCAGTGTTTAAACAAAGATTTTGTATGAACTGTAAGATTAATGACTAATGTCTTTTAATTCCATCCTGTATTAACTGCAGAAGTTCACATAGGACAATTGTCCTTGTTAGTTGGCTGATGAAGGTTTTTGTTGACAATTAATTAATAGTCTATGTATTCCATTTCAAGAGTATTTTCCATCATTAGACCGAGGTGATGCAGGAAGAGATCAGTTAGGTGCACTGCAGTTCAAACTGGCCGGTAATTTCGATGAGGTCTTTCCTAAATCCAAGGTTCAGGCAATGGTATATGAAGTAGCCAATGTCTTATGGTTGGAGTTGGCATCAGTTCATCCTCTGAAGTCCATCATAATAGACTGACACGTATATGTTCTGTTTTTATTTCTGTTATTGTTTTTTATTTCAAGCCAATGTGGTTCGAAGATATGTTTAAGAGTATTGTTTGATTATACTATAGAATTTGTCTCAACCAAGGATGGGACCTCAAATCATGTTGTGGCTACCTATTGTTTGCATGAAGATGGAAGCAGTCCATATTTGTAATATGTTAAAATGTTTGAAGTAGTTGACCTACCAGAATGCAAGAAATTGGTGGTATGATGACCCCATTAATGTAATTTGCATATGACTCTAATTGCTTTGGAAAGTTTGTAAAACTTCTCTTCGAATTCCTGTCTTTCTAATTGTTGTATCTCATCTAGTCATGATGCTTATTGAACCTGAAGAGAACAATCAGAGTAAACTATCTCATTTGATTACTGCAAAATCTTACTCTGAGTTTTATTCTTCAATATACATATTGGGGACCCAGCTGTTACCCCCAACAGTACGTTTGCAATAGCTTCAAGGCTGGTTTTGTTTTGTGCACATTAATTTTGTGATAGCCTCAAAGCAGGTTTTTGCGCATCTGTTTTTGAAAGCCTCGAAGCTTTGCACATGAAAGTTTAGTGATAGCCTTGAAGCAGGTTTTATACACTCAAGTTTTGCGAAAGCCATTAGGTTGGTTTTGTGCATGAAAGTGTTGAGTTGTGTGCACATATTTTAACATAATGAGAAGTACGTGAAGGAGATTTAATTCAATTACTGTGCTAAATTACTACATTGGAGTGTAGGTTTGAGAGAGCATCTTCACTATTTCTATATTAGAAAGCCAGGAAAGAATGAGTCTTTATATTTGTTAATTTAGAAAATGTACTGATGTTAAAACGTGCTTTTTTCTTTCCCCATTTTGGGTGTACAAAGAATTCAGCCAGGTGGTTGGGAAGAACCTTAAACAGGAATTATATGACTCTCTTGATCACCGCTTGTCCTCAACTGATTGAAATCTTCAGGGCAAAGAGAGGTTTCACTGGGCAGATTTTAAGTGATCTTCTACAAGAAGCCAACGTTTGTACATTTAAGTTAATACCAGTGTCAGGATAATTTTGAAGTTGGCCTATTATGATTGCTCAAGTAAAAAAATGACAGACTATTCAATGATTGATGGAACTTTATTTCTTTTAATATTGACAAGTGATACAAAGACTAATCACAAATTATATGATGTTATCTCTGCCACCTCTGTACCTCAGACCTTGGCAACATCATATGTGTTGCCATGCGAGGTGTTCCAGTAATTCTTAGTGATAACCCATCAGAGTTCTATAAGGCATGCTTTGTAAGTTTTGTTCCTTGTCTGTCGGTCGTGGCTTTCCTTCCTTGAAGTGAACGGCACTCCATCCGCCCCCCGCATTGCTCCTTCTTCCCATGGGATTGGCGATGGAGGCGATTTGGGGAGTTTAGCGGGCACGTTTTTGCTGAGTAAATCCCCACTATCCACCCGCCCCCCCAGCACTGCTTCATCGGAGAGCGTTGTGGAGTCTGACACAGAGGATTCAACTGGGTTGCCACCTTCGGGTCTCGCCGTGAGCGTGGGGCTGGACTGGAACCCTCCATCCTCCCCTCAACCTTCACGGCTAGACGATTGGTTCCTCGGTTCCCCCCAGTTCCTTTCTTCCTGGAAGTGCACGATGAGCTGATTAGGTCGTGGAGGGCACCTTTTACTGCCCGGAATGACCTCCTTACTCGTCCGCTCTCACTACCCTCGATGGCACACAGTTACACGGAGGTCACCCAGGTGGACAAAGCAGTTGCGGTGCACCTGCACTCGCAAAGCGTGGCCACTTGGCGGGATCGCCCTGCACTCCCCTCCAAGGCATATAGGATGAAGTTGTCACTGACAGCAAAAGCCTACAAGGCCTCTGGACAGGCAGCCTCTGCCCTGCATGCATGGCCCTCCTGCAAGTCCACCAGGCCAAGGCACTAAAATATCTGCACATGAGTAGTCCTGATCCTGATGTGCTGCAGGAACTGCGCTCAGCTACTGACCTTGCCCTCCAGGCTACGAAGGTCACAGCGCGGGCACTCGGACAGGAGATGGCCACCCTTGTAGTCCAGGAACGACATCTGTGGCTGAACTTGGTCGAGATGTGGGAGACCGACAATGCCAAATGCCCAATCCCAATACCAATTCGGTCCATATGGCGAAACCGTTGAGGGCTTTGCCCAGCAGTTTTCAGCGGTGAATGGAGGCCATTCAACACATCATGCCTCGGCGCCGTACTACACCTAGCCGACCCCCGTCTGCTCGCTGATGGTATCCGCCTGAGGCAACAAGGAACCAACAGGTAGCTCCGCCTCAACCAGGGCCCAGCTCTCAGCCGCAGCGTAGAGCTCCATGCAGGAAGCAGACACCCCCCCATCTCACAAACCTCTTCAAGGACCCGGAAAGCTCCCAAGTGTTCCTGAGAGAAACCACCCAAGGGACGAGATGTTTGCAAAGCAGCTGGCAGCCAGACCATTCCTTCCCCCGGTGGTGGGCCGGGAGTAAAATCCTTGTTTTCCTTATTTTCATTTGCTGCACCCCCCTTCGGGCTGCGGTACCCACATTGTCAATAAAATAGTAATTTCCTCATTCCTTGCCCAAACACCGTTCTCACAGCGCCCTGGCATCAAATTATTACAGTCAAAGTGGCACTATGGACGTAGAGACTTCACATCCACACCCACAACTGTACAACATACACAACCCTGGCCGGCTGGTTCTGACAAGTCCAGAGGACGCCTCACCAGGACCTCCTCCTCTGTCACTAACCCGCCCCCTGCCGGGTACGTGGAGCAAGGTAAGTGCTTTGAGTCTTTTCTCAGCACACATGCCTCAGGATGCAACTTTGCCTCCAGACGCAACACTACCTGCTCCCCGCCGCTGCGAAGCCCCAACAGGTACGTCAAACCCTTAGACAGACCTCTGATTTCTGCAGACAGGAGTCCCCCTACAGCAGGTGTCCAGACGCATCGTGGTCACCAAAGATACCCCCAAACAGGGTTGGGGCACCGTGTGCAACGGGCACGCAGCTGCCGGTTCCTGGACAGGCCCGTGGTTACGTTGGCACATCAACTGCCTAGAGTTGCTGGCTGTATTTCTTGCCCTGCTGAGGTTTCTCCCGCTGATCCGAGGCAAGCACGTCTTGATCCGTTCAGACAACACCGCGACGGTAGCGTACATAAATCAGCAAGGTGGCGTGCACTCTCATTACAAGTCACAACTTGCCCTCCATCTCTTCCTTTGGAGTCAGCACCGACTGAGGTCAATGAACGACTCTCATATCCCGGGCTGCCTCAACACGGCAGCGGATGCACTGTCGCAACAGGCTTCGCTCAGTGGAGAGTGGAGGCTCCACCCCCAGGTGGTTCAGCTGAATTGGGACCACTATGGCAATGCACAGGTAGACCTGTTCGCTTCCCAAGAAAACTCCCATTGCCCGCTCTTGTACTCCCTCAAGTTGGAGGCTCCCCTTGGGACAGATGCGCTGGCACACAGCTGACCCCAGGGTCTCCGCAAGCACGCATTTCCCCTTCAGAAACCCCAAAATAAATGCACACTGTTAAAAATATGTGAACGGAGCTTGGTCTGTCCAAGTTTCTCTTGTAAAACAATGACGCACTTCCTGAATCCTCTTCCGGTTGACTACTATGAGCTTACGTCATCCCTCTCTTGAGCGTGCGCCTAACTCATAGTAGTGAACAACTGTCGATGCTCCTGGACAACAGTGTTGCGTTTATTCAAATTACAAAGTAATTAGTTACTCTGCAATCTAATTCATTTAGTCAAAACATTAGTGCAATGCGTTACATTTTAAATTATTGTAATCTGGTTACAGTTGCCACCTTTCATGAAGTGAATTACTTTTAAGTACATTAAAGGGCTATGCTTATTTCTAATATATTATTTATGTAGAATACATGAATTATGGCCCATAATGAGTCATTGTAAAGGAGAAATGTGAGGTGCGAAGTGTATGACTTTTGTGTAACAATGAACAAAGAAGAAATATAGACATTATTTTACATTTATTGAGCAGAAAAGTGATAGTTACCTTCAAGCCTTATAACTGGACTTTCCCTTTTCTGATAAGTTGCAGTGAATATATTTATTTTACCTTGATAAGAAATGTTACATTTAAACTGTTGCTTCACCATGATTAGTAGAGTAGTTGACTTAAAAAGGAAAACTCACCATAGAAGTGGACAGTTCACACTATCTCGCTATAGTGTCACTTGTGGCAACTTTTAGAATGCTCCCCGTTGTGTTGTCATTTGGGTGTGACACATTTTGGAATGCAAAAATAGAAGCTTCTGCGTTCTCATACTTGCATATGGAATACGTTCAGCGTTACTGTAATACTCACGCCAATGGAGCAACTGTGCAGCAGTTCGGACACAAATCTGCAATGTGCACAGAAACCTGTAGCAAGAGGAGGGGGTGGAATTGAACTCAGGTTCAGATCAAGCAATCAAAGCTAATGTGAAAATAGGGTATTTAATACTTTATTTGCTGTAATACAAGCCCAAGACCCAATTAAGAGTTTTCTTACTAAGATTAGCTTGGATTTGGTGTTTAAGTGAATTTATGTGATGTTTCTGGAAAATACTTGTATAGCAGTTACATACGATTTTATTAAACTAGGCATAGCTGCCAGTCTCAGAAACCTAGCCTGGAATGTTTACAGTGTGTAGCTATAATGGCATTTATTGAGTATCTCCAAAATCTTAGACCTTGATGATAAGAAGGCTAAGAATTCTGGATATTCAGTGCATTTGAGATCAGCGATAATCCTGCAAGCATGTCCACCTTGTGATAAATACATGTATTAATATCATTTTAGCCATGCTAGCACTGGTAAATCCTTTATCCATAATAAAAAAAAAAAGATTTCATTAAATGAACCAGCTACCACTTCACTTAGCATTATGAGATACTGACATGCATAACTGTGTTGCATTAATATGACTGAAAGTAGTTTTACCTTCCTGCAGAACAGTAAAGGTTACTCTTGTAAGGTGAGCAGAGCAGGGAGTAACTTCCCTCTTTCTAAACAAGCCTTTTATAATTCATCAGAAGCGTTGACAGATGAGTTCTGCTGGAGAATATTAGAAAATGTCTCAAATCTCATATATATGCTAATAGTATGCTGAGACCAGTTGGAAGTGAGGTGGACTTTTTAATCTGCCCTGACCAGTGAGGAAAGTGGAGGAGACAAGTCATTGCACTTTACAATTTATGATCAAAAAAGCGGACTGTATGAGAATCTGCACAGGATGCGGGGCAGGGGAGAAAGACATTTTCTAATTTAGCCATTGTGTAATAACAAATAACAAGAGGTCCCATTTTACTCGTCGCTGGGGCCGTTGAATTTGTTTTTCCCTTGCCTTTTATTTATTCTCACATATGCATATTATTTTTTACAGGAATTATATTTTGCGTTTAACATAAATGCAAAGTCAGTTTAAGAGAGTGTTTTTCAGATTTGTTGTTGTTTTTCATCTTGGGTAATTTATGGTGTTTACTAGGTTTAAAATGAGAGTTACAGAGAATGTAATTCTTTTTGGAAACTCATTTCTGTGAAATTATAAGTAAATGATTCAATGTATACACTGATGAGCCAAAATATTATTACCGTCTGCCTAATATGGTGCTCCACTTTCAACCAAATCAGTGCCGACCCACCGAGGCATGGGCTCTACAATATCCCTGAAGGTGTCCTGTGCTATTGGGCACAAGACATTAGTAGCAGGTCCTTCAAGCCCTTTAAGTTGAGCCACCTTGGATTGTACTTGTTGGTCCAGCACATGCCACAGATGCTCAATCAAGAGATCTGGGGAATTTGGAGGTCAGGACAACACCTTGAATTCTTCAACAATGTCTAAAGTGTGGCAGGGCACATTATCCTGCTGAAAGAGGCCACTGCCATCAGGGAATACCATTGCCATGAAGGGGTGTATCTGGTCTGCAACAAAGTTTAGGTAGGTGGCAATTGTCACCAAACTGACATCTACATGAATTGCCAGGCCCAGGGTTTCCCAGCAGATCCTTGCTCAAGAGCATCACACTAGCCACACTGGCTTGTCATCTTCACACAGTGCATTGTGGTGTCATCACTTCCCATCACTTGATCTCATGAAATAGATGTGCTTCATTACATATTTGGCTTCAGTTCCCCAGTGAAATGTCCAGCATGGGGCGCCAAAAGCGAGTGAAATTATCAAGTAAAAACAAGTAAAGGTTTTTAAGGTGAACATAAGATGGATGTTTTAATCATTAAAACATACCTTCCTAACCTAAAACTTTAGCCTAAATCTTAACCAGTAGTGTCTTAAAACATAAATGAGGGGAAAACAAAACAGACATCGTTATCCTAAACCAAGACCTATACCTAAACCTAACCGATAATGCTCTAAAATATAAAAGTGAGGCGAACAAAACAGACACCCTTACTTTAACTAACGCCTAAACCAAACCGCCAGTGTTTTAAAAGCAAATTTGACATGAAAGTCACATTTACTGAAGCAACCACATCATTTCGTGTCACTTCTATTGCTCTTTAACTTCACTTTCGTTTCAAGCGTTCTTTGCAGGACTTGAGGCTCAGTCTTTGAGTTTAGACTAACATTTTATCAGGTGAGCTACAGTGGAAGCTAATCATGTTTGCAATATGTGTGTAAGTGTAGGCTGGTCTCATTCAAGCATTAACATTTTAATTTTTTTCAAATGATGCGTTACAATAGCATAGCAGGGTATGTGTAGTAGCTCAAAAAATAAGTGTTAATAAAACAAAAGTGTGCAGGAAACTGCAGTAAAACATAAAACGCAGAACGTAAAACTCGGTGTGCAAAAATGTTGCTAGAGTGACGTTCATTCTATGAGACTAGATTGCATTTAACTGTCAAGCAAAAGAGACAATTAGGTTGATCTTAATTAAGAAGCTACATCATGCATGCAAATGTTTCTGAGATATCATCTGACTTATTGGTGCATTCAGTTGCTTTTGTTCTTTGGCTTGTCCATAAGATTATAAGACTTTGATTAACTGCACTTATAAATTTCAAATAAACAATAAACAAGGCTCTCTAAGTGAATGATCTTATAGTATTATCCATGAGAAATGCACCCTTCACTCTGTTCTAGAAAACCTGAGCATATTTATGCAAAACAGTACACTAAAAAATGATACCATAATCAGTCAGAGGAGCTGATTCCTTGGACTACTGGAGCTTGTGATGAAGAATTAATGGTTGGTAGCTGGTGCTTTTATTTCTCGTAAATAACACGTGTCAAAGATAAAGCATTTGTATAGTCTGTTGAATTGGTCTGGGGAAATAAGCGCATTCAACAAGGGCTTAGTTTTGTGTTTGTGGAGAGAAAACTTTGAAGAAGAAAGTGTTTTCTTGACTAAAACAGGCATAGTCCGCACATAGCAATATTTAAGCAGCCATGAGTTCTGCTATGATATGCTGATCATAAACATCTGGTTTAAGTTTAATTTTGAATTCATAAACCTATTAAGGCACAGCCAACTATTTAATGAACACCTTCTTACAGCCATTATTCATGTGGAGGATCAAATTCTGTATAGTTGCTTTTCCCTAAGGTTTTAATTTTTGGGAGGAACCGGAGATCAGGGAGACATTATGTGTCATGATATAGATGCTGGAAAATGTGGTGAGCTTTGTGTAGATTAAGGTTGAAGTTCTTTTTAAGAAGGGCTGAATCTAAGCATATAAACCCCTAACTGCTTACCATTGCTGGAGCAATCTCATGACCTTGTACTTCTGCGAGGATTAATAGAGTAAAGCAATAAAATTAGTGTGGACATTTCAAGCGTTTCCCAATTCTATCTAATTCCTACACCTGTTCCCTTTCAGAAAAGCATTAGTGTCATATCCTTTTATTCAATAAAAAGCAGACTTGTGCACAGTTTTGGCGATTTAGCAGTGTTATTTGATTACTGCACACTTCCTGCTGAAGTAACTGTCTGTATCCTCTCAGGCAGCAATGGATCCACTGACGGAAAATTAATACACATCATCACATTTTTAAACCATAATTTACCAAGAGTCTGAAAAGTATTCACTGGTGAAATCCACACATAATGGAAAGTGTCTTCTCTACTTAAGTTGAGCACCCATCACCTGTGTCATACCAGTCACTTAGCTGTCTTGGGGAGCACTGGAGTGTTGATGGCTACTTTCATATTATCCAGTAAGTGTTAAAAAGTGTATTTTTATCATGGGGTTTGAAATTAACAAGAGTGTTCATAGTGTTCAAATTTAGTGTTTATATATTTCAATAGTGCTAAATATTCTGTACAAGAGGGAGGTCTCACCATAATGGTATTTATGACAATACAAGGTCAAATGGGTTGTGCTTTAGAAAATATTTATTTCAATATTTAATGTCAGTCTGATCTCATGAAAATTATGTGACTGTGGTGGTATTTTTGCAAAATGATGGTATGTGTTGAAATGTCCATTGTCTGGTGCTAAAAGCAGTTTTATTATTGTTCATTCTCTTATGAGTTTTAAATCAACCAAACCTACTTCCCTACCCTAAACCTTAAACGTAAGCCTAACTGATAGTGACATAAAGAGCAAATGTGAGATGAGAAACGTAATTGCTAAATCAACCACATCAATCACTTTTGTGGGGCTTTTCAGAGACTTTCGGCTTGTATCACAAGTGCAACGCTCTATCAGCTGAGCAACTGCACAATTTGATTGTGTACAAACAAGCTTCTAAATGTAGTCATGTACTGTTATTCAAATGTTAAAAGTATCGCCTTACTAGTCGTGTGCTTTGGTAAAAGTGTTTGATGTCATAAGATAACATTATGTGAAGAACATGGTTAAAAGCATTTATGAACTGATAATCTGTCAAAAAAAGTCATCGTTGTAGCACCTCTAGTCTTTATTTCAGCATAAAACAGCCACGATACGTACATCGAACCACATGCAAATCATTTGCAAACATGTAGATATAGTAATGCGATTTGGCTTTACTTGACACCAGGTTGTTCAAGGTAATGAAGCCTTAATATGTCAATTTCTTCTTATTTCTTAAATGTTTTCACCCACCTAATATTTGTTTTGTAAATCTTAACCACTAAGCAGTTTGAATTTGTCCTAATTATTGGTTTGGTTTGGTTATGATTTAAGGAATGTTTCGAGTTCAAAAGAAGGAAAATTTTGATTTTATGGGCTCTTTAAGGACAACATGAAATCAAAATTACTCCACTTTTACCAATTTCTGTTTTCCAGCATACTTTGCATGGTACTCGACAGGGAGAGTAAGTGTTAAAATTAAGTTTTGTATCATTTGTATTTGTGTAAGATAACTGTAAAAGGGTAAGTCATTTTAGTGTTTAATGATATTGTGTTATAAAACAATCCTTAATTGTACCTGTCCTCAACCTAAGCTCAAGCTCCACTATTCACCATAATGGTAAAACTTTAACATAACAGAAACTCTTAAAATTAAACACTAACAAGTATCTCCCTTGTACAAAGACACATTATACAACTATTCATTTGAACATTTCAGTTCAATTTAAGTCCCTGTAAACTTAAAGAAACAAGTTAATTGAACTCAAAACAATAAAACAGTTCAGTTTACTTAAAAGGTGCAAGTGATAGAAAGATAAAGTTCTAAATACTCATCAAATGTTAATTTATTTGATCAAATTTGTTTGATTGAATTTTTCCCTACTCAAAACAATGAATTATTTTGACCATTAGGGTTTTAAAATGCTAATCAAAGTATAGTGTTACTAGATATGCTAGCATGCTAGCATTCACTGTACTGCCAAGCTCTAGACTGCCTTTATTTGAATAATTTAAGTTGAAATTACATGGAAATTTAAGTTCAGCCAAAGAGTTGACATAACTGATATACAAAGAATTTGCTTCAATCATGGCTGGACTGGTAATCTGGCATACCGGGCATTTTCCCAGCAGTCCGACGGACTTTGGTGCCTATCTGGAGTGAATTGGTCATCGGAGGAAATGGGCCAAATGGGCTGCAATAAGCTAAAATGAGCCGCCGCGTTATGCATAACAGACAACAAAACAGCGCCAACAAGGACAACGAACCCCCCACCCCCCTCAACAAGATTTGGGCCATTTGCCATGTAAAATCCCAGGCCAATTTATCTTCCCAGTCCAGCTCTGGCTTCAGTTATGTTTTAGTTTAGTTTATTTGGCAAATAAACACATTTAAAATTTAAAGTCATGGGAAAAATGGACCAAAACTTTTGATGACTCAGGGTCATACACACGTTTTTGTCCAATAAAAAGCTCTCTTGAATCAGAATGGCCCTCCCCCTAAAAGTACCTGCCACCTACCACCTGCAAAGTAAATATAAAATCATGGTTCACTGCAGTGACGTAAAAACATGATGACATTGATAATCAACATGCTTTTTTCGAATCTTCACGTACCTTGAAATCGACCCATTCTGCTGAATTAATGACAAGTACCACCTCACATAAAAAAAGTTCTATGACTGATTCACACATTTTCCCTGTGGTGCAACTGATGAAACGTGAAGTTAATGTGTTCACATAAACGATGCTGAGTGCGTTTCAGAGTTTGCATTTTTTGCTCTAAATTTTAATTACATAATTTACAACTAAAGTTTCAACTTGCTTTCAGTGCCACCCTGTGGACATTTAACCTCAACAACACTTCCAGTTCTGGCCACTAGAGCAGTGGATCATATTTCGGAAAGCACGCACCAGTTTTGACCAATAAAAGGACATTGGTGAGCCCTTTGAAATGTCCCACCCCAATTTCCTCTTTCAAACATAAACACAAGACAGAAAACTATGCTCATTTGGTCTTTTAATGGGGTCTTAAATGAAGCCTTGGTACCTTCTCTCCCATTATCTAGCAAAAAAGGAGAGACCATAAATCTAGAAGCTCTGAATTTTCTCACCCAACATAAACAGCCCCATCTTAAAGACATTTGTCAAGGTTTTGTCACAAATCATTTGTGCTGTCTCCTTGGTGTCTCAAAAGACCATTGTGAGGTTATGGGACCAAAGTGGATTTGGTCAGAGACAGGGCCACCTTAAATCTTCTGCCTTTCCTTCCTCATCTCTATCTCTCTCCATTTCCTTCTGGTTCTTTTCCATGCCTTGTTTAGCGTTCCGTCATTCCTGCTGTCCACTCCATTATGCCGGGGAGCTAAAATAATGATGAATGGGCAGACTAGAGGAGCAAGGACAGATCGGCTCTGAGGGTTGGGAATTGGTTAAGTACTTCTGCAGTGCTCTGACCTCATAATCGCTTGTAGCCTCTTGGCCAGCTTGATTTATAAACTAGGTGGTGATTAATGTGTTTTTTAAGTGGCTGAGGCACGCTTGGGACACCCAGACCAGAATGTTCAAACATCAGATCTTTATGTCACTCCAAAATGCAGGAAACAAAAGTGGCCAGCCTTTAGGAGGCTATGGCCATGTTTTTATTGCATCAGCCAATCAAATTCACCAGGACTATAAATCACACACAGCGTTTGTCTTTGACACCAATTCTGCCTGTACATAAGTGTCTGAAAGGTCGCCGGTAATCTGTGGGTGTTTGATACACCTTGTCGGGCTTGTTGAGGGGTGTCTCTCACAGAGGTAAGTGCTCCAGGTTTCAGCATGTGATCAAGGGGCAGGTGCATGACCCAGAATGACATGGACATCAGAGCAGCATCTCTCTCCCCATAACACCCCATAATCAAATACACATTCTGTCTGCTCTAATTCACATGCACTTGACACTGATTCATGCATCTAATTCTTTACTGTATACATATCTAAAGAAAACAATTATATATGTCTGGAATAAAATGAAAATGTATTAGTAGTACATAAACTATGAGGATATACAGTAAGCAAATTTTTTATTATTAATTTATAAAAGAAATCTGATATATATATATATATATACATATACAGATTTTTTTAATACATTTGTTTAAGAGATATAACCATTAATAATAATAATAATAATAATAATAATAATAATAATAATTTTTGCATTTGCGGGGACCCTGGCATCAATTGTGGCTTTACACATGATATTAAGTTTTTTACATCTATGAATTATATTTTTTTCTTATACACACTTCACTTACATTTATACTCTCACTGAGTCACTCACTCACTTCTTTGTCTAACACTTGGAATTCATTTTTGTTTACAAACACACACACACACATACAGACACGCAAACATTCCTGTACAAAACAGACCTGACAGATATAACAAACATGGCAAATAACCTAAATCAAAGGTACTACTGTCTAAAGGGGTTGTGGCGAGAGCAAAAGTTCATGCACACATTTGTCTAAATTGGGCTTGAAAGTGGAAATTTTCAAATTTTACTCTGCAGCCATCTGATGCCGAACCAGCTTACAGCATAATCACGCATCAACATTCAGCAGTTCATGCATAAAACATAGTAAAGAAGAATTCATGTTGTATACTTGAGTTGTACAGTTGTTCTGATGATGTTTAGATGAAAAAGAGTACATTGGTTGCAGAACATTTGACCAACAAGTTGTATTTAGCATTTATAGGAAATTCACTATAATTACTAGTAATTCTCACATTAGATGTGAATATAACTTGTATATAATGTTGTGTTTAGATACAATTTCACAGAAATATTAATAAAAAAATATGTCTTCACATATATCTCACTGGTATTGCTGTAGTTAATGTATATTTTGAAATGTCAAAGAATTTCTAAATTGTATTATTTAAAAAAATGGCATATTAATTCATAACTTTTATATTGTTTCTACAAAAAATATTTACCTGTATGAACAGATGAGTACCTATTAATGATGATACATAATGATCATAATTGTATATTTATATATTATTATATATATATATATATATATATATATATATATATAAATAGAAAATATATATATATATATATATACATAATTATCTATATATAATAATGATCTCTCTCTCTCTATATATATATAGACAGACAGATAGACAGATAGATAGATAGATAGATAGATCGATAGCTTAAAGAACAATGCACCTTTTTCACATTTTGGATTTGTGACATATTTTATTTTTTTGTGATAATTAAACATGGCTTTTCTGATAATAAACAAAAATAATATATATATATATATATATAAATACACTGTATGCATAAGTAAAACATCATCAAGATGCATTACAGTAATAACAGTTGAAGGGGACATTGTACTTATTGTCATGAAAATAATGTCACAATGCAAATAATTCTAATGGGTTTTAAAAAAGGGTTCATTTACTTCATGCAGAATATTGTAAACATTTTTGTCTGTTTATGTTAAATTCAGGTGCTCATGTCATTTGGTTAGAATGACTGTGATTTGTTCTTGGTTGCATAATAAATTGTGAGGGGGTTAAGATCAATGTCAGCAGATTTTTGCCTTTGAGTGCGACTGATTATTTTTATTCATGTTTTATTCCCACTAATTTGGTTTGTTTTAATTGTGAGTTTCACGGCTGATATTTCACCTGGTTTCGATTTTTGTTAATTAAACATCATAACCGGCAACTTGATTTCTTTCTAGCTTGGTACATTGGGGACAGTACAATATATTTTTAATTTTGTTCTTGATTTGGTGGTGAAATGTGATCAGGACATGTTTTCGTGTGATACACCATATACAGCTGTTTTGTTCCCTACAGCCATAGGTGAAATTGTATATATCCTTGAGTGAGCAGCTGGCATTTAAAGTTTGTTCGACATCCGCTGAACTTTCTTATTTTCTTCATTCAGGCCTGAGATTGACAACTCACTTTAGACTTTCACAGTGAGCGCAGTTTGTGAGGAAATTTGTTTGGACTCGTCTCTCCTGCGGGGACCGCTCCCTCTCTCTCTCTTTCTCGGCATGGGAGGCAGCGTGCTGTTCGGCCCTGTAAACTGGAAATGGCAGTGTCAATTAAATATCACTTTCAATTTCCCTGTTTTATGATCCCTCCACTACTAAGCACCAATAATCCCAGCCCTCCTACCTTGTCACGAAGATGATTGATTACACTTGTCTCTCCCTATATAGGGACATTTACATGAAAATAAGGGAAAGCAGGCTTTTGTTTGCATGGAACTGAATCAGAGGAAGCAATTGAAAATTTGATATTCATGTGCGCCGCTGAGGTGATAATAACCTGGGTGTTGGGAATCGGATACGTTTGGCTGGATTTGTGTGGAGAGACACTGTAGGGACTTGTGTAGATTTTATTAAGCGAGTAAAATGATTTTCTCCTGTTGTGACAGAAAGCACACGTCGTCTAAGCTAACATAATAATCTCTCACTTTCTGTGTATCATCGCAGACCCCCCCCACCATTTTGCAGTCTACACATTAGATTAAATGAAAGACTACTCATGCCTAACAAAGCTTTTGCTGATAGATCTATATGCTTCAGATATGATTATGTTATCAAATCCTGATCAAATCTGTCATCGCCCGGTGACAAGGCACAAAAGCACAAGCACACAAATAGAAGCGCCTCCGAGAAAAAAAAACAGTGTTCATTTTAGTTTCGCTTTAGTGAAATAATGACTGAAATCTAATATCAGAGAGAGGTTGTCATCAATCATATGGTTTAAGATGACATTTCCCATTCTTATTTTCTAACCCATCGCCCTAATTACACAGGCGTGCGATAGATGCTGGCCTGTAGGTTAATGGGTGTACGTTTGAGGGCAGAAACTCCCGGAACAGGTGCTGTATAATCGAAGGATCAGCCGGTTGGTGTCGTTCCAAGTCGTGCCTGGAGGGTGAGGGGAACCAGGGCCCATGGACCCCTGCTGCTCAACCAATGCTTAGCCATGCAAGTGTTGGGTTCCAATGCCCTGCATTTTATATGACATATCCCGCACACTGTAGACACACAAGCACACAAAATAGGGATAATGTGTGTACAAATGTATTACAATGAGTTCAGTCAATTGCATGTACCCCAATTGGATGTTTGTGTACATTTGCAAATACTTAAAAACATGTCCATATATGTGTGCCATTGAAGGATATAATCTAGTCTCTCAGGTATCAGACAATGGCATAAAATATAAAATTACATAGTGTAGGTTACCTACTTAAACAGGAAAGTGCTGTCTGACTGACATCTCAAGTGATTTTAACCTGATGCTAGTTATGTTTACATGATGGAGGTTAAATCTGAAATCAGTGATACAACCAGAGGTGGGTAGAGTAGCCAAAAACTGTACTCAAGTAAAAGTACAATTACTTAAAAAAGTACTAACATAAATAATTACTAGAGTAAGAGTAAGAAAGTATCCAATTACTCAAGTACTTGATATTTTGAAAGTCAATGGTGACAGAGTCTGTCAGTCCCTAACATTCTGTCTAACATATTTTGTGTTCCACAAAATACAAAGTGTCACACTGGTTTGGGAATTTTATTCTGACTTATGTGATTTTGTTTAGCTTTAAAAATTTCCCACCCATTAACTTGCATTGAATGGACCAAAATTCTTCTAAAAATCTTAATTTGCGTTCAGCAGAAGAAAGAAAAATCTGTGGTGTCATGAGGGTGAGTAAATAATGAGAATTGTAATTTTTGTGTGAACTATCACTTTAAGGGCTCTTGTCAGATCTGGATGAATTTGTCAATAAGAAACATTTCTAGTAATTATTACATTGAAAACATGAACATTTTCCACAAGGACATTATATATAATGCTGAAATATAAACAAAAGCAAGATCATGTTTTAATAATACATACTTTAGCTATTTCTTATTTCTTTTTTTCCTGTGTGGATTCTTATTTAAGTGTAGTTATAGTTGTCGAAATAATTTAGATCATTAGTGCTGTACAGCAGTACCGCCACTCTCTAAACGCTGAGTACACAGCCTGGGTAGGGCACCAACTCTGGTCGTGGAACACTCGCTGTCTGAAACCACCTCATATCCACTATATAGTGCACTAATTTTGGTGTCTGCCATTTTGTAGGAGTGTCTGAATTCTGAGTGAGCCACTCATTTCCTACTTTTATTCACTCATTATTACCCACAGTGCACTCAAATTTTCAGTGTACATTTAATGTACAATCTACGATGTTTAACTGCCCAAAATCCACCATGTGGAAGACGTACAAGCTGGGAGTTTACTGCTTCCTTCACTCCTGCGATGTTTTATTTCATGCTTAATGTAGTAAATAACTTTTTGACAAATCATTACTTGATTAACATAACATAATAACATATAGAGGGGCAAAACATACGGATACATTTTAAAATGTACTCTTTATTTTATTAAATGTGTTTACTCTTTATATTAACATACAGTATATATTAAAAATAACAAACAGAATGAAGATTTATTGTATTAATATATTATTTAATAAGAAAAACAAGTAAGGCCCAAGTATTATAAAATGTCATATGTGAGGTTGTTTCTGCAACAGCCCCAGAGCTCCGACACTCGGTGTCTACATCAGTGTCCAATTCACTCACTTCGTTTAATCACTGCTGAGATATAGTGCACTAACTACCATTCACTATATATGAAATAGTGAATGAGTGAACGATTTTGGACACAGCCAGTCTCTCTTCATCATATGATCACCTTGTGCCCGCACATCTCTCACGCATTCGCCCCGCACCCCTTGCTGTGCACGTGCAGAAATGCTGTCTATATATATATATATATATATATATATATAATTAATTTAATAATTAAGATCATTCAAATACATTACATTCTTGGGGCAGACGAGTAAACCATTGATTAGACAATACAACAAGTGGCTTTAAAGGTCCACTATTTGAAATCCTCATCTTAATTTGTGTTGCGTTTTAGCATTTCATGCCACAAATGCTGCATTTTAGGATGCTGTGTGTCAAGTAAATAATCTCGGAATGCATGCATTCGTATTGTACTCTGTCCAGCTGTCTTTGAATACAAAAGTGCATCATTTCTTAAAGGTTGTATTGATTTCATGCTTCATGCTCTCAATGGTTTGATGAGATGCGCTGCCTCTACAGCCCTAGGAGGTCTAGATACAGTCCAAATTTTCTTATGTCTGTGATACAACCAAACAGCTCCATGCTGAGGATGTGCTGACTTCCCCCTGCTGACTGTGGAACACAAAAACCTCAAGCCCTATTGCCGAAATTACATATAGTCCAGAGGGCATGATTAATTACATTTACAGTGGGTACGGAAAGTATTCAGACCCCCTTAAATTTTTCACTCTTTGTTATATTGCAGCCATTTGCTAAAATCATTTAAGTTCATTTTTTTCCCTCATTATTGTACACACAGCACCCCATATTGACAGAAAAACACAGAATTGTTGACATTTTTGCACATTTATTAAAAAAGAAAAACTGAAATATCACATGGTCCTAAGTATTCAGACCCTTTGCTGTGACACTCATATATTTAACTCAGGTGCTGTCCATTTCTTCTGATCATCCTTGAGATGGTTCTACACCTTCAATTGAGTCCAGCTGTGTTTGATTATACTGATTGGACTTGATTAGGAAAGCCACACACCTCTCTATATAAGACCTTACAGCTCACAGTGCATGTCAGAGCAAATGAGAATCATGAGGTCAAAGGAACTGCCTGAAGAGCTCAGAGACAGAATTGTGGCAAGGCACAGATCTGGCCAAGGTTACAAAAACATTTCTGCTGCCCTTAAGGTTCATAAGAGCACAGTGGCCTCCATAATCCTTAAATGGAAGACGTTTGGGACGACCAGAACCCTTCCTAGAGCTGGCCGTCCAGCCAAACTGAGCTATCGGGGGAGAAGAGCCTTGGTGAGAGAGGTAAAGAAGAACCCAAAGATCACTGTGGCTGAGCTTCAGAGATGCAGTCGGGAGATGGGAGAAAGTTGTAGTAAGTCAACCATCACTGCAGCCATCCACCAGTCGGGGCTTTATGGCAGAGTGGCCCGACGGAAGCCTCTCCTCAGTACAAGACACATGAAAGCCCGCATGGAGTTTGCTAAAAAACACCTGAAGGACTCCAAGATGGTGATAAATAAGATTCTCTGGTCTGATGAGACCAAGATAGAACTTTTGGCCTTAATTCTAAGCTGTATGTGTGGAGAAAACCAGGCACTGCTCATCACCTGTCCAATACAGTCTCAACAGTGAAGCATGGTGGTGGCAGCATCATGCTGTGGGGGTGTTTTTCAGCTGCAGGGACAGGACGACTGGTTGCAATCGAGGGAAAGATGAATGCGGCCAAGTACAGGGATATCCTGGACGAAAACCTTCTCCATAGTGCTCTGGACCTCAGACTGGGCCAAGGTTCACCTTCCAACAAGACAATGACCCTAAGCACACTGCTAAAATAACGAAGGAGTGGCTTCACAACAACTCCGTGACTGTTCTTGAATTGCCCAGCCAGAGCCCTGACTTAAACCCAATTGAGCATCTCTGGAGAGACCTGAAAATGGCTGTCCACCAACGCTTACCATCCAACCTGACAGAACTGGAGAGGATCTGCAAGGAGGAATGGCAGAGGATACCCAAATCCAGATGTGAAAAACTTGTTGCATCTTTCCCAAAAAGACTCATGGCTGTATTAGATCAAAAGGGTGCTTCTACTAAATACTGAACAAAGGGTCTGAATACTTAGGACCATGTGATATTTCAGTTTTTCTTTTTTAATAAATGTGCAAAAATGTCAACAATTCTGTGTTTTTCTGTCAATATGGGGTACTGTGTGTACAATAATGAGGAAAAAAAATGAACTTAAATGATTTTAGCAAATGGCTGCAATATAACAAAGAGTGAAAAATTTAAGGGGGTCTGAATACTTTCCGTACCCACTGTATGTGCATTATTTTTATATAATTGACAGTCCTATTAAAAATCTGTGCTCACTGATTCCAACTCACTATGTAACCATTGCTGTAGAAATTAACACAAGGAAGCCGTTTAGTGCGAGAAAATGTTGCTTAAGTCACAAAAGTGGCATGCAATTTGTAATGCGACAGATGCATTCCGATGCAATAATGTAGTTTCCCTCTACATGAGATTCCAGTGTTCCTCTTATGCACTTAAGCATAAGCACATGCACAGTCTTCAAAAACATAAACACATAAAAGCCGTGTTCTCCAACAGAAACACTGTGTGATAAATCCCTTAAATGGCTACACTCATGTTTACGTGGCGTTTTAGAACACCACTTTATGCAAAAACCCGGAATAAATCGTTTTCATGTAAGCGTGGTCAAACGTGGTCAATGTCTTGACAGAATGAAACATACACTATATGGAATGAAAGATATAGAAGCCTCAGCAATGCCAAATTATTTCCACACAGCAACTAACAAGGAACTATGCTTCAGTATCCACAGGTGGATCCAAAGGTGGAGAGCTGTAGTTCAAACCACAACTTTGTGATGCTGTTTGTGAATGTTTTTTGGAACTAGGCTTACGTGAAACAACAAATCGTTGAACTATGTTGGTAACAATGGAATTTGCGACCATAGTTGGCTAACAATGCTTTTGGGAAACACACCCCAGATTAGAACTGACATTTTTTTAGCAGCTCTTGCCTTTTAAATTAACAATATTGAAACAGTCTGTAAATGATCTTTGGGCAGCCCACGGGTGTGCTATCTGACCTTTCTGTCAGAGGCCTCTCTCTCTCTCTCTTTATGTGTGACCCTCTCTTCTGCACGCTCCACTGCTCCTAATGGTTTTCTCATTACCACCTCCAGAGTTGCAGCTGAGCTGGGAGAGAAACTAAATCAAACGTTGGACACCATGAACAACTTGGACGCGCTCCCCTGCAAGGCTCACCCCAAGATAAAAGGATGTAGTAGACAAATGCAGGGCTAATTTAATTAACTAGCTTCCCAGTGTCTTAGCTATAAGCTTGTGTTCAGGGATTCTTTCTGTAGAGAGCTGATGAGATCATATGGCTGTGTGCAATATGAGTCACTTAATCTTTAATGGGACAATTCATCTGTGCAGTGTCAATATTATTTAACACAGGAGGCTGCCTCTCAGTGGTCAATTTGAAGACAATCACTCTTCTAAATATCCCTTCACCCATGACCGCCCAGTTAATTGTATGTTTAATTCTATGTGCTGATTGTAAATTTTATTTAAAAGCTACCAGTCAAGACAACTTTTTCCTTTGTTGTCGTGAACTGTACATGTGCTAAAAGAAATTTAAATTAATAGCTCATTCTAAAATAAAAATATCGTAATTGACTTGGATTTTAAGTGCCTTCATAAACCATAAAAGTATTCTAAAAGTAGTTGAAGTTCATATGACTGTGTCCTGTTTCCTAAGTCTTCTGAAGCCTTCATGCATGGCTTATACACAAATATAGCGTATGAACTCAGAAGACCTGAAAAATAGCACGGCAGTCATATGGAATCATTTTATAACACTTTTATAGTTCCTTATTTATTTTTGCAAGATGGCAAAATTGTGGATAAAAAAAGCACAAGTTGGTTCATACAAAAGCGTATGACTTTAACTCCCAAAGGGGAAATTAAACGAACCAATTAATTATGTTACGTTAAGTTTAACACTGAACCCAAACCTAAACCTAACCATTAGGTCTAACCCCTTCTCCAAACCCTAAAGGAGCAGACACACATACCTTTCCATGGCAAAATTCTGCATGCAAAATACAGTAATCTCAATGGGAATCCACATGATCATGAATTTCATGCAATGGACTTCCTGTGGCAAAGAATTTCACCTCAAGGATTTTGCATGGAGTACAAGTTTCGTTGACCAATTGGAAGTTTGGCAGTGAGACCTGTGTGGGCGGTGCTTCATACTCAGCTACACTGAATATTTCAGACATGCTCAGTATCCGCCCATGCCATCTTCGCCTGCAGAATTTCGCCATACAGAGGTATGTGTGAACAAGCCTTAAAGCAAACAATTATTTTAATTGGACTATTACATATGTGTACCTTGGAAACAAAAAATATAACATCAGAGTTTAGAATGAGATGAGGGAACGTTTTAACTCTATGATGATGCACTACATGGACGACTTTCACAGTTGCGCACCTTTTTATATCACCGTATCCTTTGCCGGGATATTAGTTATACCCTTGCTGGATATAAGTATGTTCTGTGGAGCTGCTTGTGTTTTTTAGCATTTGCATTTCCACTGATAGGAGACACCATGATAGGGTTGCTGATAAGCATATAAAAAGCCTATTTCTTTTCTTTTTTCCTTTTTGTATAAACATCTAAGTGAGAGTAATATGCAGATATGCAGTTCTGTGACAAAGTGAAGAAGCGGTAGAGAGATAATAGCAGAAATCTGATAGCAAGCACAGGTATTTCTCAAACGGAGCTCTGCCTTGTGATAGCACATGCATATATGGAAATAGGAGATTAGCCCAGCCAAATCTCCTCATGCACCTCTGAAGTCCTTTGTCGAATAGCAGAGGGTAGGGGACTTAGCCAGCGAGCATGTTTACATTGCTTGTATGAGTATTGTTGTCCAATAAGTCCTGTCTCCCATGGTCTGCACTTAAACAAGGTCAACCCTGCAAGGAAACAAATGAGAAGTCCCATATCATGCTTTGAATGCCACTGCATTATTGGGGCCTCTCTCTGTGTGTTAGCAGCGATAAGCTAAGCATTAATACCATGCGTAAGGCACTAATAAACAAACACTCGCTAAATTGCTTGAAAAGAACCACTGATGCATATGCAGCTTCCAACATCTGAATGGCTTAATCTCCCCTTATTTTACATTCTTATTCAAGATTTGGTGTTAAATGGGAAAAAGAATGTACATGATTTATTTTCTTAGTTCCACCCACCAGAATCAAATATATCCTTTCTTTTCCTATTTTTTCCAAGAGATTATGTTGCGCATTCAGATTTTGAAGGGCATTATTTTGTCTACACAGGATACGTGACTGTGTTCCCATGTTAACATTTTTTGAACAAAGAGCTAGTCTTTCAGTGAAATTAAAAGCATTTGTTGCTTTTCTGGCTTTGCTTCAAAGGAAACCGGGAAGTTTTATACTCTAATTTGTTGTAGGACCCAAAGTTAGTAATTTAGGCCTCATTAAACTCACCATGAATCAGATGGACAGATTTTGAAAAGATGGCTGCCATGCTAGCTTTGTTTCTGCTAGTGGTGCATGCTGTGAGATACAAGCAATCTATTATGTACTTTGACAACAAAACTTCTCAACTCACTAACTCACTGAATCAGTTGCAGCAGTTCTCGTCTTATGTATTGAACTGCAAGGAGGGTCAGAAATGTATGTGTCACAGTCCTGTCAATCTGTCAGTCTGGGTTTTGCTCTGACAGGACCGTGGCATCATAGTCACATGTCTGTCTTGGTTTTTATTGTCTGTCTTTGTGTGAGCGCACGGTTTCGGTTGTATTCCCTGCCGTGCACTTTTCTGTCTGTCTTGTTTGATGTCGGGAGCATGGTGTCTGGATACTGACTTCCTGTCTGGATAATTTTCGGTCTGTGTGGGGATCCGGACACTCGTGCTCCATGTCTGTCTGTTATTGACTTGGGAGCATCGTGCTTATGTCATCTTGGCAGCCTGCACTCTCTTCAATAGTTTGTCTGTCTGTCGTGGACATGGGTGAACATGGGTGCGCCCGGGTCGCGAGCTGTCTTCATGTTGTGCTGAGGTTTGGTCACTTCAGTCTAAGGGTGTGTGTGTGTCCGAACTCTCGCACAGGTGTCCTGTCTTGTTTTTGTTGCCTGTCGTGTGCATTGCTAGGCAAACACAACGCGGTGTACGCAACATGCAACACAAACATGAAGCTCAGGTTTCGTTTAGTGTGAGAATGCGTGGCATTGCTTTGTTTGCTGTTGCTACTTCTCTCATCTTGTTTGTTGGTTGGCATGGGAGTACATTGCCTCATTGTGCGCTCATGCCAGTCATGGGTTTTGTTGCTTGTGTGAGCACGTGGCTTTGTTTTGTTTCTGTATCACTGCATGTCTCTGTCTTACGTCATACCCTGCCTCCTTATTTGCTTATTATTAGTTTATTTGCCTCAAATGTCTCCTGTTAACCTGTTTGGTTTCGCTCCCAATTTTAATCTCCTCTTGTTTGCTGTCCAATGCCAGTTCATCTTGTTTCCAGTCTTGTGTGTTCAGTCTTCCCGGTCGGTACTGTTTCCCCCACCTGGTTCCTGTTTCGGTCCAGTCTGTCCTGTTTACCTCTGCCCAAGCCTGGATTACACTTTTTCCCCTTTGTGGTAGTTTGTGTTTTTGCTCTTGCTATTAAATAAATTCCCTTTTATTTTTCAACTCTGCATTTGCATGCCTTCTGCATTCACATGACAGAATGGGGGCTCTGGGCAAAAATACCACCTAAATGAACATAAATGCCCCCAAAATTCAAAATAGCTTACTGTATGAGGGCAAACAATGCCCCCTTAAATAATTGGTTCCTGATTTTACAATTTGAAAAGGTGTAATGTATTACTGGTTTTCATACTGGAGTTCTCGTTTATGAGATGATCTGTTTGTAATGGACACTAATGACCTGGAATATCGCTTTAAAAATAATATTTCAACATTGATTTGTGAGTTTCTGGTAATGGTGAATTTTTAAATCCCTCTTTTCAATGTCATTTTCCTCTCTCTCTCTCTCTCTCTCTCTCTCTCTCTCTCTCTCTCTCTCTCTCTCTCTCTCTCTCTCTCCGTTCCACTCTCATTGTCCACTTGTCGGTTGTAGTCTGCACTCAGTATTCTAGAGCGTTGATCTAGCTTACTGCAGTGTTTAGCTATTTCTGGCATGAGTTGAGAATGTACTAGCCATTGTGGCCCTGAAGAAGCCACACAAGAAAGGATATTGTTTTTCTGGGGGCTGATTCAGGAGGTTTTTCCCAGAGCCTCCCGGGTCAAGTTTTTATATGGCCTGTTTGGCTTTCAAATGCTCTTACCTCCGATCCCCCCTCCCTCACCGTGGCTGTAGTGTTCAAACTTGTCTACATTTACTCCTTGTGTTTTTGTGTATGGTCGATGGCCTTTTAAATAAAAGTGGCTGAAATAACTCTTTATTCTCCTTTTGTTGCCTCATATTCGCTGTTTTCATGAACTCTGGCCCTGGCCATGGCAACAGCAAGAAAAATGTTAACATTGATTGACAGGATTAAGGAAACCCCCCGTCCCTGTACGCATTTCAAACACCGACAGAACAATGGCGTCGGGCGTGATTGAATTAATGAGCTAGCGTAGACTGTCAAAGGAACATACATACTTTACATAAACCTGATTATCTTTGCATGGCAGAAACTGAAGAAAAGGCTGGGTGTGGGGGAGTGGGGTGGCTTGCTTGCATTGGGAACCTCTAAAGCAGCCATCAAAGTGTGGGTCGGGGCTTAGAAAGTTTTCCGGCAATGCGAGCCTGCGCGCTCCCTGCTGCATGGGCTCTGCTTAGCATAAATCAACCATCGGGTTTTAACAAATCTATTCAAAGAGCTATGCAGGCCTCAGAAAACAACATAATTTCTATCCCTCTCCTCTTCACTTTCTGTCTCCACAACACATCACCACCAGGCAAGGCACTTTGCTGGCTGCCATTGTTGAGCCCAAACAGTGTATAGATCTCAGAGTTTGTCCAAACCGATCAACTCTTAAAGATGACAGACTTCACATGACAAGTGCTGCCCTTTGCCCCCTCTCCCTCTCTCTTAGAGACAGCTAGTTAGAGGTGTGCCCACTGTGAGTGGAATACTCACCACACCACCAGAATAAGGTCTCTGAAATTATATTCTTTAATTATTATTAAGGATACGCATTTTGGTAACTTTGGTCAACAGATAAATCAACTGCCTACTGAAGCGAATTTCGTTTCTTCTATGTTTTAATTGTTAGCCTGTGTACACATGGATGGATGAATGTACACAGATTTTATTATTTTTTTTTTTTAATCCAAGATGGCGGCGCGGTAGCACGCAGCGGCCACTCCGGATCCACAATGGTGCTATTTTTGTTAAAAAAGCCCGACTTTTGCAACACATGGACATCGGAGCAACCAGTGTTCGTGTCTACCATCACCAGACACTACTCAAATATAAGACTCATCAAAAACCAAGCTGCATGATGACCTGCAGGAGGCGCCACGCGTACTCAGCTTGCTGCGGAGACCAGGCCTCCAGCCCTCGGCGTCGCCTGATGCCGGTGGCCGGGGAGAGGACGTCGTAAGCGGTGTGCGAGAAAGCGAAGCGCGGAAAGAGGGCGGGGTCCATGCTAGGCTAAAAACAAACCCTAGCCGGCCGGCTCTCCCGTCTATCCTGCTCTCAAATGTTTGCTCCCTGGACAATAAACTGGACTATATCCGACTCCAGCAGGCTACGCAGCGTGAGTTTAGAGACTGCTGCGTCTTTGTTTTCACGGAGACGTGGCTCAGCGACAGAGTTCCGGATGCCGTCATTCAGCTAGACGGGCTCGCCTCGTTTCGTGCCGACAGAAATACAGCTCTCTGCGGTAAGACTCGCGGTGGTGGCTTGTGTGTTTACATCAACACGGAATGGTGCAAGAACTCTATGCTAGTCTCTAGTTACTGTTCATCGCTGTTGGAGCTTGTGACTGTTAGATGCAGACCTTTTTATCTACCACGGAATTCACCACTGTTTGCATAACCGAGTTTACATTCCCCCAACGCTAACGCTAAGGAAGCGCTCTGTGAACTGTATGGGGCTATGAGCGAACTGCAGAACGCTCACCCCGACGGACTGTTTATTGTCGCCGGAGATTTCAACCATGCAAATCTCAAGACAGTGCTCCCTAAATTCCATCAGTATGTGGACTTTGCAACGAGAGGGGCTAACGCGCTTGATCTTGTTTACACAAACATCCCAGGCGCGTGCACGGGCGGAGCCCCGCCCCCACCTCGGCTACTCAGACCACATCTCTGTTATGTTAATTCCAGCATACAGACCGCTCGTCAGACGCACAAAACTGCTTCAGAAGCAGGTGAAAACCTGGCCAGCAGGAGCCATCTCTGCTCTTCAGGACTGTTTTGAGTGTACTGACTGGCACATGTTCAGGGAGGCTGCAACATATGGCGATTCTACCAACTTGGAGGAATACACAGCATCAGTGACCAGCTACATCAGAAAGTGCATTGATGATGTCACTTTCTCCAAGACCATCACCACACGCTCCAACCAGAAGCCGTGGATGACTGCGGAGGTGCGCACGCTGCTGAGGTCCCGAGACTCCGCCTTCAGAGCAGGCGATAAGGCAGCCCTAAGAACAGCTAGGGCCAAACTGTCACGGGCAATCAGAGAGGCAAAGCGCGCACACGCCCAGAGAATCCACAGTCACTTCCAGGACAGCGGTGACACGCGGCGCATGTGGCAGGGCATCCAGGCCATCACCAACTACAGGACAACATCAGTTGCCTGTGACAAAGATGCCTCCCTTCCAGATGCGCTGAACGACTTCTACGCTCGGTTTGAAGTGCAGAACGACGTGATGGCAAGGAAGTCCACCCCTCCTCCCAACGACCAGGTGCTCTGTCTTACCACGGCAGATGTGAGGAAAACTCTACGTAGAGTCAACCCACGGAAGGCTGCTGGACCAGACAACATTCCTGGCAGAGTGCTCAGAGGATGTGCAGACCAGCTAGCAGATGTTCTTACCGACATCTTCAACATCTCTCTGAGCAGCGCCGTCGTTCCAACGTGCTTCAAGGCCACCACCATCATCCCCATGCCAAAGAAGTCTTCAGTGTCCTGCCTCAACGACTACCGTCCCGTCGCACTTACACCCATCATCATGAAGTGCTTCGAGAGGCTCGTCATGAGGCAGATTAAGACCCAGCTGCCCCCTCACTAGACCCACTGCAGTTTGCGTATCGTTCAAACCGTTCAACGGACGATGCCATCACCACAACCCTCCATCTGGCCCTCACCCACCTAGACAATAAGGACTCATACGTTCGAATGCTGTTCATAGATTTCAGCTCAGCATTCAACACAATCATTCCCCAGCACCTGATTGGAAAGCTGAACCTGCTGGGCCTGGACACCTCCATCTGCAACTGGATCCTGGACTTCCTGACTGGGAGACCTCAGTCAGTCCGGATCGGGAACAGCATCTCCACCACCACCACACTGAGCACTGGGGCCCCCCAGGGCTGTGTGCTCAGTCCACTGCTGTTCACTCTGCTGACTCACGACTGTGCAGCAATGCACAGCTCGAATCACATCATCAAGTTCGCCGATGACACGACCGTGGTGGGTCTCATCAGCAAGAACAACGAGTCAGCATACAGAGAGGAGGTGCAGCGGCTGACGAACTGGTGTAGAGCCAACAACCTGTCCCTGAATGTCGACAAAACAAAAGAGATGGTTGTTGACTTTAGGAGAGCACAAGGTGAACACACTCCGCTGAACATCGACGGCTCCTCTGTGGAGATCGTCAAGAGCACCAAATTTCTTGGTGTTCACCTGGCGGAGAACCTCACCTGGTCCCTCAACACCAGCTCTATCACCAAGAAAGCCCAGCAGCGTCTCTACTTTCTTCGAAGGCTGAGGAAAGCACATCTCCCAACCCCCATCCTCACTACATTCTATAGAGGGACTATTGAGAGCATCCTGAGCAGCTGCATCACTGCCTGGTTTGGGACTTGCACCGTTTCGGACCGCAAAGCCCTGCAGAGGATAGTGAGGACAGCTGAGAAGATCATTGGGGTCTCTCTTCCCTCCATCAAAGACATTTACAAAAAACACTGTATCCGCAAAGCAACCAGCATTGTGGACGACCCCACACACCCCTCACACAAACTCTTTACCCTCCTCCCGTCTGGCAAGAGGTACCGAAGCATTCGGGCCCTCACGGCCAGACTGTGTAACAGCTTCTTCCCCCAAGCCATCAGACTCCTCAATACTCAGAGACTGGTTTGATACACACGTGTCCTGAGTTGCACTTTAATTACTGTCACTTTATAACTGTCTGCTACCTCAATAACTGCTATGTGCATAGAACACTATCTCATAGTATGTTATGTTTACATTTTTAGAAACTGTCATCTTTTTGCACTACTGAGTACTGGTCGGCGCTGCACTGTCTATTGTCCTGTTCATTGTCAGTAATTTGTTGTACTGTCCTGTACTTTTTGCACATGTTTGCACGTGCACTTTATATAGGTATATATAGGTAGTTTATATAGGTATTTTATTCCGTTGTGTAGTCTCATGTGGTCCTATGTTGGTCCTTTGTTGTTTTTATGTAGCACCATGGTCCTGGAGGAACGTTGTCTCGTTTTGCTGTGTACTGTACTAACTGTATATGGTTGAAACGACAATAAAAACCACTTGACTTGACTTGACTTGATTAGACCCCGAAGCCGCCACCAGGCGCCGCCATTTGCGCCATTTAGAATTTCAGCCGCCACCAGCCAATAATTTCGTAAGCCAAATTGAGCCGCCGTCAGATAAAGTTTGGCTGAGCCGGCTAGAATTATTTGCATCAAATCAAATCAAATCAAATCAAATCACTTTATTGTCATACTACCATGTACACAAGTGCAACAGTAGGTGAAATTCTTGTGTGCAGTTCCGAGCAACATAGCAGTCATGACAGTGACGAGACATATACCAATTACAGTAAACAACATACATATATAACACAATTTACATATCAAATGTACACATAATTACACAACACAATAATTATATACAATGTACAGTAGACAATACACACAATATAGAATACACAATATATAATAAGTGGGAGCATATGAAATATATATAAGTAGTTGAATTGAGGAGAATATGCTGACAGTCCAGTGTGAGATTATAGATTAATAAAGTGCAGTGCTAATTATTGATCCTGATAGATCAAGTGTTCAACAGTCTGATTGCTTGGGGGAAGAAGCTATCATGTAGTCGGCTGGTGCGGGTCCTGATGCCGTGATACCGCCTGCCTGATGGTAGCAGTGAGAACAGACCATGACTCGGGTGGCTGGAGTCTCTGATGATCCTCCGAGCTTTTTTCACACACCGCCTTGTGTATATGTCCTGGAGGGAGGGAAGCTCACCTCCGATGATGTTTCTGGCAGTTCGCACCACCCTTTGCAGGGCTTTGCAGTTGTGGGCGGTGCTATTGCCGTACCAGACGGTGATGCAGCCAGTCAGGATGCTCTCTACAGTGCTGGTGTAGAACCGTGTGAGGATATGGTGGTTCATTCCAAACTTCCTCAGCCGTCTCAGGAAGAAGAGGCGCTGGTAAGCCTTCTTCACAACGGGATCTGTTGGATTCAAGTAGCACACAGCGGCCACTCCGGATCCACAATGGTGCTATTTTTGTTAAAAAAGCCCGACTTTTGCAACACATGGACATCGGAGCAACCGGTGTTCGTGTCTACCATCGCCAGACACTACTGAAATATAAGACTCATGCAAAAACCAAGCTGCATGATGACCTGCAGGAGGCGCTACGCGTACTCGGCTTGCTGCGGAGACCAGGCCTCCAGCCCTCGGCGTCGCCTGATGCCGGTGGCCGGGGGAGAGGACGTCGTAAGCGGTGTGCGAGAAAGCGGAAGCGCGGAAAGAGGGCGGGGGTCCATGCTAGGCTAAAAACAAACCCTAGCCGGCCGGCTCTCCCGTCTATCCTGCTCTCAAATGTTTGCTCCCTGGACAATAAACTGGACTATATCCGACTCCAGCAGGCTACGCAGCGTGAGTTTAGAGACTGCTGCGTCTTTGTTTTCACGGAGACGTGGCTCAGCGACAGAGTTCCGGATGCCGCCATTCAGCTAGACGGGCTCGCCTCGTCTCGTGCCGACAGAAATACAGCTCTCTGCGGTAAGACTCGCGGTGGTGGCTTGTGTGTTTACATCAACACGGAATGGTGCAAGAACTCTATGCTAGTCTCTAGTTACTGTTCATCGCTGTTGGAGCTTGTGACTGTTAGATGCAGACCTTTTTATCTACCACGGGAATTCACCACTGTTTGCATAACCGGAGTTTACATTCCCCCCAGCGCTAACGCTAAGGAAGTGCTCTGTGAACTGTATGGGGCTATGAGCGAACTGCAGAACGCTCACCCCGACGGACTGTTTATTGTCGCCGGAGATTTCAACCATGCAAATCTCAAGACAGTGCTCCCTAAATTCCATCAGTATGTGGACTTTGCAACGAGAGGGGCGAACGCGCTTGATCTTGTTTACACAAACATCCCAGGCGCGTACCGGGCGGAGCCCCGCCCCCACCTCGGCTACTCAGACCACATCTCTGTTATGTTAATTCCAGCATACAGACCGCTCGTCAGACGCACAAAACCGCTTCAGAAGCAGGTGAAAACCTGGCCAGCAGGAGCCATCTCTGCTCTTCAGGACTGTTTTGAGTGTACTGACTGGCACATGTTCAGGGAGGCTGCAACATATGGCGATTCTACCAACTTGGAGGAATACACAGCATCAGTGACCAGCTACATCAGCAAGTGCATTGATGATGTCACTTTCTCCAAGACCATCACCACACGCTCCAACCAGAAGCCGTGGATGACTGCGGAGGTGCGCACGCTGCTGAGGTCCCGAGACTCCGACTTCAGAGCAGGCGATAAGGCAGCCCTAAGAACAGCTAGGGCCAAACTGTCACGGGCAATCAGAGAGGCAAAGCGCGCACACGCCCAGAGAATCCACAGTCACTTCCAGGACAGCGGTGACACGTGGCGCATGTGGCAGGGCATCCAGGCCATCACCAACTACAGGACAACATCAGTTGCCTGTGACAAAGATGCCTCCCTTCCAGATGCGCTGAACGACTTCTACGCTCGGTTTGAAGTGCAGAACGACGTGATGGCGAGGAAGTCCACCCCTCCTCCCAACGACCAGGTGCTCTGTCTTACCACGGCAGATGTGAGGAAAACTCTACGTAGAGTCAACCCACGGAAGGCTGCTGGACCAGACAACATTCCTGGCAGAGTGCTCAGAGGATGTGCAGACCAGCTAGCAGATGTTCTTACCGACATCTTCAACATCTCTCTGAGCAGCGCCGTCGTTCCAACATGCTTCAAGGCCACCACCATCATCCCCATGCCAAAGAAGTCTTCAGTGTCCTGCCTCAATGACTACCGTCCCGTCGCACTTACACCCATCATTATGAAGTGCTTCGAGAGGCTCGTCATGAGGCAGATTAAGACCCAGCTGCCCCCCTCACTAGACCCACTACAGTTTGCGTATCGTTCAAACCGTTCAACGGACGATGCCATCACCACAACCCTCCATCTGGCCCTCACCCACCTAGACAATAAGGACTCATACGTTCGAATGCTGTTCATAGATTTCAGCTCAGCATTCAACACAATCATTCCCCAGCACCTGATTGGAAAGCTGAACCTGCTGGGCCTGGACACCTCCCTCTGCAACTGGATTCTGGACTTCCTGACTGGGAGACCTCAGTCAGTCCGGATCGGGAACAGCATCTCCACCACCACCACACTGAGCACTGGGGCCCCCAGGGCTGTGTGCTCAGTCCACTGCTGTTCACTCTGCTGACTCACGACTGTGCAGCAATGCACAGCTCGAACCACATCATCAAGTTCGCCGATGACACGACCGTGGTGGGTCTCATCAGCAAGAACGACGAGTCAGCATACAGAGAGGAGGTGCAGCGGCTGACGAACTGGTGTAGAGCCAACAACCTGTCCCTGAATGTCAACAAAACAAAAGAGATGGTTGTTGACTTTAGGAGAGCACAAGGTGAACACACTCCGCTGAACATCGACGGCTCCTCTGTGGAGATCGTCAAAGCACCAAATTCCTTGGTGTTCACTTGGCGGAGAACCTCACCTGGTCCCTCAACACCAGCTCTATCACCAAGAAAGCCCAGCAGCGTCTCTACTTTCTTCGAAGGCTGAGGAAAGCACATCTCCCAACCCCCATCCTCACTACATTCTATAGAGGGACTATTGAGAGCATCCTGAGCAGCTGCATCACTGCCTGGTTTGGGACTTGCACCGTTTCGGACCGCAAAGCCCTCCAGAGGATAGTGAGGACAGCTGAGAAGATCATTGGGGTCTCTCTTCCCTCCATCAAAGACATTTACAAAAAACACTGTATCCGCAAAGCAACCAGCATTGTGGACGACCCCACACACCCCTCACACAAACTCTTTACCCTCCTCCCGTCTGGCAAGAGGTACCGAAGCATTCGGGCCCTCATGGCCAGACTGTGTAACAGCTTCTTCCCCCAAGCCATCAGACTCCTCAATACTCAGTGACTGGTTTGACACACACGTGTCCTGAGTTGCACTTTAATTACTGTCACTTTATAACTGTCTGCTACCTCAATAACTGCTATGTGCATAGAACATTATCTCATAGTATGTTATGTTTACATTTTTAGAAACTGTCATCTTTTTGCACTACTGAGTACTGGTCGGCGCTGCACTGTCTATTGTCCTGTTCATTGTCAGAAATTTGTTGTACTGTTCTGTACTTTTTGCACATGTTTGCACGTGCACTTTATATAGGTATATGTAGGTTTTTTTTATATAGGTATTTTATTTCGTTGTGTTGTCTCATGTGGTCCTGTGTTGGTCCTTTGTTGTTTTTATGTAGCACCATGGTCCTGGAGGAACATTGTCTCGTTTTGCTGTCTACTGTACTAACTGTATATGGTTGAAACGACAATAAAAACCACTTGACACTTGACTTGACTCAGTGTGGACGGACCATGTGAGTTCCTCAGTAATGTGGACACCGAGGAACTTGAAACTGCTGACTCTCTCTACCGGTGCTCCATTAATGGTGATGGGGCTGTGTTCTCTGTCTTTGTTCCTGAAGTCCACTACAAGCTTCTTGGTTTTACTGACGTTGAGGGAGAGGTTGTGCTCTTGACACCAGCGTGTCAGAGTGAGCACCTCCTCTCTGTAGGCTCTTTCATCATTGTCAGTGATCAGACCTACCACCGTCGTATCATCAGCAAACTTAATGATGGTATTGGAGCTATGTGTTGCCACACAGTCATGTGTGTACAGGGAATACAGGAGAGGGCTAAGAACACAGCCCTGCGGGGCTCCAGTGTTGAGGGTCAGTGATGAGGAGGTGTTGCTGCCCATTCTAACCACCTGACGTCTGCCTGACAGGAAATCCAGGATCCAGCTGCACAGCGAGCTGTTTAAGCCCAGAGCCCGGAGTTTCTCATCAAGCTTGGAGGGCACTATGGTGTTGAATGCTGAGCTGTAGTCTACAAACAGCATTCTCACATATGTGTTCCTTTTTTCCAGATGGGAGAGAGCAGTGTGTAGGATAGATGCAATGGCATCATCAGTGGAGCGGTTGTTACGGTAGGCAAACTGCAATGGGTCCAAAGAGGTGGGCAGAACAGAGCAAATGTAATCTCTGATTAACCTTTCGAAGCATTTGCTGATGATGAGGGTCAGAGCAACAGGACGCCAGTCATTTAAGCAAGTGATTGTGGCAAATAATAATTCTATCACATAGAGACATACACACACGAAATATATAAACAATACACGAGATCTATTTTCCCACTGGATTCATAACAGCACAGTCTTGTGCTCGTTGCTACGATACACAGACTCACAGTGAATTGACGACCAATTAAAATTGCTTGTTTTCCGTACAGAAGAAGCGATGCATTTTTTTTCTCGCACTGAGGTGAAATGGCGGAAAGAAGCAAGCAAGGTAATTTTGATCTCACTTCTCACATACTTTCCTAATTCCTACTTACTTTTTTTTTTAACTTAGGCCTACCCAGACTTTTGTTAAATCTTCAGGGCATGGTTGCACAAACACCTGAATCAAAGATTGATGTTATGAACCAAATATTCTGGAACGGAGAGATTTATAGCACTGAACGTGATATTCACCGTTTCCACATTGCTAATTCACGACGCATGCTTCAGTGTACATTGAAGTGAAATGTGCAAAACTTTGTCCAAAATAATACTGATAACAGTGTGTGTTTATATTAAGGCGAGACACGGCAGGCAAAAACATCGTTTTTTTTTTACTGGTCAATTTTGAGATTTTTGGATATTTGTCTTCAATAACGTGTCTTCTTTCAGACTTGTGATGAAAAAAGTCCGAAATACACATTTAGGTCATTATTTTACTACACTTCGTCTGTTTGCGTCTGTAGATTTCTCATAAATTCAATAATAATACTGCTCAATGGCAAACGATCATCACTTGCTCCTTCAAGGTGTAATATGATAAGCTTCATCCATGATAATGCCAAGTTATTGTATACAACTTAGCCTACATACATTTAGCCTAAACACAACACATTGTAGGCTATTTGAAAATGTTTAGTAGCATACAGACTACAAAATAAATATGTACATACGTTGTGAAAGTAAAATCTGGTGTTTTCTTTATTACATTGTGTTGCATTTTGTAGAAATATAGTGTAAGCCATGCATTGCTTGGAAATATTGAGATCTAGTAAATCAGTATAACATAGACATCTGTAGACATGAAGTGGCAGCTTCAGCCATTTGCAGCTATGAAAAGTTTGGCGGCTGCAGCAGCCATTTAGGTTTTGGCTGAGCCGGCTAGCCAGCCAATAACTTCATCAGCCAGCCATTATTCTCAAAACAAATGGCTTCGGGCTCTAACACAGATAGACATCTGTGTCCCAGTATTAACCTTGTCAATGAAATTACTGATAAAAATATATGTTGAAGATTTTTTTATTTTTTTTGCTTTTGCAATAACAAATACAAGATGTAAAAGATGCATTGAATTATACATTTTTAGAACTGTTGCCATTTTTTTTTACTTGAACATTGTAAGGCAACATTTGTAAATAAAGCTGTATTTTTTAATTATTATGGGGCAGTAGCCAAAAAAAAAAAAGTTACTATTCATAATAATAATAATAAGAAGGGGCATTATGATTTTCTATTGGCACTGTACAGTCCTACTGTATATGTGACATTATTCCACTATATCTACAACATATACCTAATATTTTAATGTACATCTGCCTAGACAATGTAGTGAATAAACAGGTGAACTTGAACTAAGTTATGTGCTATTCAGAATGCATAATTTGGGTTGTGAATATGACGTTTCCTTAAACATGTGCTGCATTTAACGCAATATCCTAAACTTCCTAAACTTAAAGGATTCACAAAAGAGTAACTTCTAAAAAGTAACTAATAATTGTTGGATATTCCTTTATCAGGAATAACCCCTTGAGATGTACCATCTCATTTTCAAGGGGGTCCTGCTTCAGTATACTCATATTCTTTTATTTCAGGCGGTCAAGCTGTCAGGACAGTCATGTGGATCACAGTTCCTCTGTTTTAGCATCTCTACACTGGTGTCCTGTGAAATTCAGGGTTGATTTTAAAATTCTGATTTATGTCTAAGGCACTATCTGTTCATTTAAAGGACTTTTTTTGTAAGGATGTTTCAGTACCATTACTGGTATCAGGTTCGACACCATGGTAATGTATTTGTACTCGTGCTTGTAAAAATGCTTTGACACTAAAAACGTATACTATCTGATGTACAGATGTCCTTACGTATACATTAAGAGCAGAAATAAACAATGTTATGGCCTAGTGCAATTTAAAGAGATAAATATAAAGTTTACATGTGTTGCATGCTTCAAATTTGAGTGCTTGGAGCCGGTGTTGTGCCGACATACAGACACAAAGTGCTCATACATTTTAAAGATATTAAAATGTAATATTACATTAAACACAGAAAACACCACCATGAGCATTACACTAATTCAATTTGTAGCACAAGGCACATACAGACTACATATTTATTTAATGGAATAGCAGCCTTTTGCTGTGTAATAATACCATTGGATAATGTACCAAGCTGCTTTTCCAGAAGTGAGAAGATACCGTAAAAACACACACACAGAAACAAAAAGGGCTTCAAAATAAAATCTTACGCCAAACTAAAAGTTACATTTTAATGGAAAAAAGTTCAACAGAAGTTCAATAGAAAATATCACTACTGAATAGTTCTGTAATGTTCACTGTAATACTACTGCTACTACTTAATAATAAATCAATTTTTATTGTATAATATTTGAGCAATATCACATATCTGTGATGCTTTTTTAAGCAGCACTTTATGTGACAAACATAACTCCAATCTTGTATTTTAGATTGTGCTGCCAGCCCTCTCTCAGATGTCCTGGGCATGCTTCGCCTCCGCCAGCTTGACAGCTTCTACCAGCTCCCCCAAAGAGGTGGATTTCTCATTCCTACCGCTAGTCAAGTGATCACGGATGGAGTCAGAGAGGCTTATCCACTACTACTCTCTCTGCAACCTGAAAACTGGTAGGTTCTGTATTAAAGCTCATGCGTTGATGAAAATAATACAATATTATTAAAAAAAATTATTGTTCAAATTCATTTGATTAAAGTTATTATTATAATTTTTTTTAAAACACCATTCTGATGATAACATTTAAATGAATTGTTGATATGGAATTCAGAAAAAAAAAAAAAGAAAGAAAAAAAACAGGTATCAGGGTTGTTATCGGTGAGTCCCGAAAAGTTCCTCTCAGCATTCAGGTCCGAGTTCTTAAGCCAGTGTGGGTTTACCTTACGCCATACTAAACACTATCTCTTTAATATATTGCTGATGGCTTGCATATTGAAAGTTATAAATTGTACTTGGCCCTGCGAGTTGGGGTGCATAAATTGGAATTGTGGGATGTCAGAGAGTAATAGACTTAGCATTATTCATAACAGACCAAGATTAAAGCTCTATACAGGGAAAGCCTATGTGTATCTGACAGAGGAGTTACATATGAGCTAATGCAGCCTTTTATCAGTCCATTCTGTCAGTAATAGATATTCATGTGGGTTCTATGAACTGTGTTTCACTGTGCTGATATAACAAAATAAATTAGGGCACAATAATGTTCTTCAGGATGGTGTGTTTTTCTACAGTCTTTCAGCTTTTTCCCAGCGTGTGTATGAATATAAAGGTATGAAAAATAGCTCCATAAAACTAGATAACAGTTGGTATTTTCCCCTGTTAGGACATAGGGAAAGATGGCGAGGCAAGAGAGATGCACCTTTTCAATAGGTAAATCTAAATGTGTTTTTTGGCTAGCTCTTTGTTGTCCTCTCGAACAGTTTGACCAAAATAAGAAGGTCTGGTTTATGCTCCACACTGTAACATTTTTGACAACAGAATATGTGCTTGACTGACAAATTGTTAGACCTGAAAATGGTAAGATTGGTAAACAACAATTCTTTCATAGGGCCAAAAACTTTGTTTTAAAGAGCCAAAGAAATGGCTTAATGGACATGATTTTCATTCTTGTGGTGATGCATATCCTATTGAAACAGGAATTTGTGGCAGGACAAATATAAGGGCTTGTTTAATTTTCAAAGGAGAGACAACAATTTTGTCAACTATTAAGAGAACATTTAACATATTAACAGCCTCAAGGCTATGGATTAAAAGTCTAGTCTGATCTCATTATTATTTGTTGGTATTTGTACATAATATTTACATGTTACATTACACATTTGGGTATGTTTGGATAGATGATCAATATGTAAAATATGTACATACTGACACCATTTAAAACTTACATAAGTGGGTCAATGACATGACACTCATTTTTGTCCATTAAGTTATTAAAAAATACATTTACACACAACAATTTTAAATGCAATTCTCCTATGATGAACATGCTTCCATTTCTGAATTCAAAGTCATTTTGGTAGTTTTTCTGGGGCATAAGTGGTGTAACTGTCCATAGCCAGTAATACAATCTAATAAAATAAATTAAATTAAACTATACCTGGGTGTGGCCCACAACCTGGTGGTCAGAATGTCGGCCCTGACAGAAGCCCTGTCCAAGCTCGGCCCTGCTGGCAATGGGAAGTAACAGGGAAAGTGACTTTGCAAATGTCCACCACAATGTCTTTTCTGATCTCTTCCAGGAAATCGCTGCCTGGGGCTCCTTCGCTAAGGAACAGAGGGAGCAAGAGCGATTAAAGCATATCTTGGAACAAGTACGAGTGCTCTATGCGGTGCCCCGGTGGCCGGAACCACCCCCCCCTCACATTATTGTGGATAATGGGCTGATTTACTGTGTCACAGACAGAAGAGAAGAAGATAAGTGGCTGCTGGTGGTTCCTCGGATTCAGGACAATGACATTATTACATTGGCTCACACCATCTCACTGGACACCTGGGACGA
The DNA here is from genome assembly GCF_025860055.1 of Xyrauchen texanus. NCBI lineage: Eukaryota > Metazoa > Chordata > Actinopteri > Cypriniformes > Catostomidae > Xyrauchen > Xyrauchen texanus. The sequence continues at coordinate 36,389,494 of NC_068290.1, forward strand.
ACTTATTTTGAAACAGAAAAAGAAAGTAGCTGTAGTCCGCCAGTGCCCACAGCTCACAACCAAAAACCAGGTACGTGCCTTTCTTGGGTTGGCGGGCTATTATCGATGTTTTATCACCAAAGTTTCCTCTATGGCCTGTCCACTCAAAGAACTGACCCGGAAGGAACAGCCAGAACAAATTTTGTGAGTATGATTCCAACCTCCCACCCCAAAGTTTATGCTCAAACTCCTGACATCTTCTCCACAGGCCCAGACCGACACTTTGGGGGGGTCTGCCAAGCATGGATCAGCATCGCACCTAGCAACCATAATCAGCACAGCTCTCTCACCTGTGGAGCAGCACGATATAAAGGCCGTGCTCAGACATTCTTTCTCTCTCTCTCTCTCTCTCTCTCTCTCCCTCACAAACACACACACACACACACATCCATCCATCCTTGTTTATCCAATAACTTGTTCGAAACAGCAGAAGCCGTGATACTATTTCTGAAATTACATTTTTGAATTACTAATGAAGGCTTGGACGCATAATTTGTTTTGAACCAGCAACGGCAGATTCTGATTCGTCGCGTAAGAATGTAGTTCAATGCACAAATTAGTTTTTATGACCGTTCTCAGTTTTTCTATTTATTTATTTTTTTTACTTGTTCATTGAACTGTTGTATATAAGCAATATCACACTCGCAATCATGCTATGTGGCCCTAAATTCCCCAGATCTCAATCCGATTGAGCATCTGTGGGATGTGCTAGACCAACAAGTCCGATCCATGGCAGATCTACCGTGCAACATACAGGACTTGAAGGATCTGCTGCTAATGTCTTGGTGCCAGATACCACAGGTCACATTCAGGGGTCTTGTAGAGTTCATGCCTCGGCGGGTCGGCACTGTTTTTTCAGGACACGGAGGACCAAAAGCATAATAGGCAGGTGTTCATAATGTTTTGGCTCATCAGTGTGTGTGTGTGTATATATATATATATATCCACATATATATATATATATATATATCAGTGGGGATTTCTTTAAGACTGCAAGGAAGCTCAGCTTCCCTATAATGTCAAAAAATAATGGTCAAATATGTACTATTGTGTAAACAATTTATTGACTAAAAATGCGTTAGAACACGTTCATCTCGAAGACGAGTTCGTTCAGAATCAGCTACATTACATACAGCAGGTCGGCTGACTCGATTTACTTCTCATACATTCCCGTAGCGTCAGTGCATTTCCCTGTTGAAGCCGAGCGTCCATTGACTTCATTGGGGCTGCTCTGAACAGTTTTTTCAGTGCTCGAAAATAGACGGTCATTGGATAAATGCTGCGATTATGTCCCGCCCACGGACGCTCAGCGTCTCTGGGGGTGAATGAGGAGTGGGCTGGCCCGGACTCCGGGCTTCAGCGTGATGATTGGAGGATCTGTCGAAAGACTGCATCTCCTTTTGATTGACAGCGAATCTGTACTATAAGAAGTCACTGAAGCTATTTCGCGCTCAGTCCCATCGCAGATTTCTCAAGTGTAGTCGAAAGACAAACTGCTGCAACCTATTTCTTTATATTTGTTTGGCGAAATTGCTAGTCAATTTGCATAATACATTTCACACAATTATACACCACATTCCTTGTTTCAGTTTTACCAAGTTTAATATATTTTGTTTTAGAGCGTTCGTTCGTTCGTTCGTTCGTTTGTTCGTTCATTCATTCATTCATACAGTAGGCTTGGCTAGCGTCGTACGGGTGAAACTGCGCACGATGGCAGACGGTGGTAATATTGTCGACCTGATTTTGGCGAAGCCATTTGAAAGTCTTCCTTACGAGGAAAATTTGAATTAAACAGCAGGGCAGATCAACACCTAAGATTGATTTAGTGCAAAAAATAGGGTAAATAAGTTTATAATGTAGGCCGAAAATGAGCTTCCCCTCTTTGAAAGACCAGCAGCCGCCACTGATATATATATATATATACAGATAGGGAGAGAGAGAGAGAGAGAGAGAGAGAGAGAGAATTATCGTGAAAAAAGATATTGAAAACTTTTTTAATTTAATGAAAGTTGTGTACACACATACTTTAAACGAGCAAGGAAAGCATTTTGATACCTTTTAGCCATTTAGAAAATGCTATAAATGTTTTCATGAGGGTATGAAACCAAAATGGACACAAATATTACATTTTTACAAAGTTTTCTAAATTTCTACAGACTTTTCTACTTGTGCTTTCAAAAAATATTTAGGAGATTTCTCATTTGTATCATCTCGGACTATCTTATCTGTCAACAATCCAATGCTCTTTTACATTATAAATATATTTGCATAGATATTTCTTTTATGATATTTTGAGAACTCCAATTTTGATTTAATGGGGTCTTTAACATAAAATCTACATACAGTATATAATGCATTAGGCAAGAAAAATAAAATATATATGATATACTGCACATTTGTTTCTACTAGACATCAATGAGATTCAATGGAGAGCCACTTTGTCCTGTTTTTCAAATGAGCAAAGACACCAAAGTCCACAATCAAAAGTCAACTTAAAAGTTTTGTGTCAAATTCTTTGAAGACTAACATCTCTGAGATATGCAATCCACATCTATACCTCTAACCTCTTACTCTATGCCAACATTTTTCTCATTTGCTTGTAATTTGATTACAAGTGATAAGTTGATGAAACAACTGAGATCCTCTAACTCAACTGTGCATATGATGTTATCAACACCAAAGTCTTGGGTTCTTTTCCCAGTGCACACACATACTGTACTAATAAACTGTAAACCTTGAATGAACCATATACTTTATAGTCACTTTAATAATAGTGTTTGCTATTATTAATAGTAAGTGTGTATTTAATAGAGCTAGCTGTTCACTGAGGTTAGCAAAGAAGTTTAATTCATACTCTGCAGATTTATAATCTTAATGTTACTTCATTCATTACCATCCCATTTGTCACTACAGAGTGATCAATTTATCATGCATAGAACATATTAAATGTGCAGGTCTGGAGCCATTGTGTCCCTGAAGATAATGTCTACTTTGTTCAAAACAACTTGTAGGAACATAGAGATAAAGGCAAGCAGAGAACATTATTTTGCCTGGGCATTGAAGGAGGCATCTGTGGATTATAGGAAATTAACCTAAAACAGATGTGTATAGGAAAATATCTAAACCTCAAACCAAAGCTCCAGTCTGTCTCTGCACACCTGAAAAGGTTCCAGCCTATTCAGCAGTTTAGTGTGGTATGGGAGGAACTTGAAGGGGTTGTAAAAACCAACAGACATGAGCAGTTCAAATGTGTTCCTCAAAATGAGGATAATGTATGTTTAGATGTCAGCATTTACTAAAACAAATATCCCCTCACTCATAACTTTAATTTGGAGGAAATCACTCTGATTTGATTGCTTGTTTGTCCACTTATGTGCATAAAATGTTCTTAGGTAGGCCACTCTCTTTGCTCTGGAAAAGAGCTTTGTTGATATTAGGTGTCTTGAACTATATGCAAAATACGATAGTTTTATCTCAACCAGCTCACCTTTACAGGTATTTGCCCCTGCACTGAAGGGTTGGATTTTCGAAATCCTTTCATTTATTTTTACAAGGTATACCATATATTTTATCGTCCTCATTTATTGTTATCAATTTTCAATTTTCATTTACTACAGTGTGCAAGAAACATGTATGTAATCTGAGGGGTGACTTAGGGTCTGTCCTACACCAGGAGTGCAGTAACAGTGATTACTCATTTAGCCTTGCTTCTAGAGAATATGCATTTACTGTATCTTGTATTTATTCACAAACATATGTATCTGTTATAATTATTATATAATTATTTAACTATTCTATAACCATTTGATTCTATTTTATTCCGTCATTATTAAGTGTTTGAGAGAGAGAGGGAGAGAGAGAGAGATTTTAGTTTCTTTAATGAGACATTATACTATGTTTAGTCATGTGTATGCTTTCTGTGTTTTCTCCTGCTCTCTGTCCTAAAGTTCCACAGATGATGAGGCCTTACATTCCAGCAAGTCTAAGGGAGAAGGCCTCTTTTCCAGAGGAGAAGATAGCACCGATACATTGAATGTCTTGATAACTGTAAAGGATTAATGGAAAGGAGGAGGCGAGAACCGGCTTGACAATATAAATAATATTTTTAATAAAGAACTTAAACGAAAAGACTCAAACACACAAAGGTGTCGGACAGCTGCCCGTAAACGCTCTCTCTCTGTTGCACCACCGTTCACAGTCGGTCTTTATCCCTCTCGGAGACTTGATTAGCCTGATAAGGGGCCAGGTGTGTAGAATCACGACCGACCCCACCCTCCGCCCTGCCACATTCCGCCCTCGTTCACTCAGGCCAGGGAGCCCCCCGCCATGACATACAACCCCCCCCCCCCCTTTCCCTGGGGGAGGGCATGCCTTACGCCCTGTCTGCTGGCAGGTCATCCCCGCCTTCCTGAATCTGGGAGGGGACGGGGGAGGGAAACAATAATTATTTAAATAAGGGGCACTCCCTGTAACAGTGTAGTACCCCAAAAAAAAAACCCACTGTCAAATGTAAAAGAGTGGGAAAAGGCCAAAATGGAGCAGCAGTGGGAGAGAGAGAGAGGAGAGAGAGAGACAAAAAAAAAACACTTACTCTCCGATACAACGTATCTTGGTCCCCGGCCACTCCTCCACCCTCTAACGGATGACATCTGTGCCTCCCCGGGCAGATCAGAGGTAGTCATCTGGCCCCTGACGGACGGAACAACCTTCCACGTTCTCGGGGAACAGAAGGGGTCTCCCCCGCCCCTGGCAGCGGTTCTCCCGCTCCAGGCGGTCAGCTAGGAGCACCTTATCCCCTCCCGGTCAGCGGCCGTTCCACCGTTTCCAATCTCGGAGGATTGATTAGCCTGATAAGGGGCCGGGTGTGTAGAATCATGACTTGGCCCTGCCCTCCGCCCTGTCACAATAACTTATGTCTCTGAATTATTTTCTCAAACATGACTTTGCCACAGTCAAAAATAAATTCCAAGGATTTTAAGTGCTCTCCCCTTTGATGTAAAGAATAAGTTGTGGCCATAACTGAAATATAACCTCTGATATCTGATCAAGTTTGTTTCAACCAATGATGGGACCTCGATTCATGTTTTGAAAAAACATATAGAAAAATAAGGTAGAGATTTTATTAATTTGGTTAGGGACTGTCTGGTGGTGAGGTTGAATGAGACGCCATTAGTGCCCTGAATAAAAAGAGGCCTAGGACAACCCGTGCTCTGTAAGGAGAGTGAGCTCCTTACAGAACCACGGGAGTGGTTACACCTCTTACACTGTAAGGAGAGTTGGCGGGAGTGGTTCTGACAGTCCACGCTTATGTTCTATTCTTTATGAAGAATCTAGTAGTGGCTAGATAACAAATACAGTGTGGTATATTGATTAGAATGTAAGGATGTCATTGAGACTTCGGTAACATCCGTGAGGATAGCGTGCAAATGATAGTCTGCAGACTGATGGAAAAACTCGTCTCTCTTGGTGTCTCCACTCAGACAAGGGCACTCTAAATTTAGGAAAAGATAGATGGCAAATTCTATTAGTTTAGATATTGTGGTTGATCATGGGTACACTGAGATCTGCCTTTTAGACTAAAATTAAAGGAAAATAAATGTAAGAATGATTTGTATCATTTCATGTTCTCTGCTGTTCCAATTAGCTGAAGTTGTGCTTTTAATACCTGGTTTTCTGATTTTTATGTGTGGCAGCCTTGCCAGTATTGTGGTGCTTTTTCTTTGGGTTTGATCTGTCACCAATCATGCCAGATAAAATGGAAAATAAAGTCCCAACCTTCAATAAGGAGGCAGAACTAAGCAAAAGTTGTAAACAGTTTTGTTCAGATGCTCTGATATCTAATCAAATGGAAGTTTTCTTCTTTTGGAAGTGCATAAAACAGAAAATGTTATTCATGCATGAAGTTCTGATTTGAAGATTAAAGAAATATCTTTGACATATTTTATTGTAAAAAAAAACATTGATAATGCTGAGGAAAAATTGGTCATTGGTAGTAAGTGAAACCCATGGAGAAGCGTTAAGATTTCCTCAAATATGAATGTTAATAACTTCATATACATGCGTCTATTCTGTGTGTGCCTTTGATGCTAACTATGTTTTCCCTTTCTTTTGTCATCATTGTGTCTGTTGTTTCACTAACTCATTCTGGAACTAGTTTCTCATCATTGCAGATGGCTGGGTCAGATGATTTTTTTTAAAGCTGCTAATACGGCAGGAGGACTGAAAATTAGACAGGCTTTTATCCGATTGGTCTTCCCACTGTCATTACTGCTGGTAATCATTACTGATTTGCCATTTCTAATGTAGATTCAAAATTCTATGGATAAGTTGATTACAGTCTTATACCATATGGTTTTGGGGGTAAAGTTTTTAGAGCCATTTCAGACAAAGGAGTGCCTGACTTGGGAGACCAGATAGGTGCCTGTTTGATGCCACTTGCCAGTACTGCAGCCGATGTAACTTATCTGCTGACTTGACAAGAAGATTCATTGCTGTGGAAAACAGAATCACTGAGATTGTACACCCAGTGACAATGCCCACCTCCAGCCTCTGCCAGTCAGTGGGGAAGTTCCCGCAGGTGAAACACATGTTAAACTTGTCAAAGTAGTACTGAAAGAGCTTCTGGAATCACTCCAGGACATGGTAGGTCTTCAGTGATACTTCCACTAACATAGTGAACAACTAATATGTACAAACATTAAAATACATACAATACAATATACTTATTGCGCTACTACATGTTGTTCTGTGAAATTCTCACAAGAGTCACATTTGCTGCTAATGAGGTTGAGGCACAGGTAGGTTTAGGGGTAGGTTTAGGGTTTAGGGTAAGGGTTGGTGTAGGGTTAGGTTAAGGTTAAGGTAAGGGGTAAGGTTACAGAGTATGTAACATACTCTGACTACATATAATGCGGGGGGCCTGGATAGCTCAGTGGTAAAGATGCTGGCTATCACCCCTGGTGTTCGCTATTTTGAATCCCAGGGCATGCTGAGTGACTACAGCAAGTCTCCTAAGCAACCAAATTGGCCCAGATGCTAGGGAGGGTAGAGTCACATGGGGTAACCTCCTCATGGTCGTTATAATGTGGTTCGTTCTCGGTAGGTGGTGTGTTCAGCATGGATACCACGGTGGGTGGCTTGAAGCCTCCACATGCGCTATGTCTGCATGGCGATGCGCTCACAAGCTATGTGATAAGATGCACAGGTTGATGGTCTCAGAAACGGAGGCAGACACCTGGGTAGAGGCGAATCACTAAGTGACCACGAGGACTTAAAAGCACATTGGGAATTGGAAGTATATGCTATATCACTTATGTATATTGTAAGTACATGTATCAAATGATTTAGTATATAGTAGTTAAAGACACCTAATATAAAGTTGATCCAATTCAGAAATCATCATTGTAAAACATTACTTCACTTTCTTTTACTGCTTAAGCATCCATATTAATCAGGGCTTTGAACTAGTTGAGTATGAAGCTCTTTGTAGCATGACACAGTTGTGCAATCACCTTCATGGATGCGCTTCAGTGCTATACAGTCCCTAACCTCCTATCCCCCTGTCGCCATGCGGAGGAATGGCAGATTAGACTGCTCTAAAGGAATGATATGCACTTCATGGCAATTTAAGCATTTTGGTGCTCCTTCACTTCTCTGGGATTAACCTCCAATAGCCCCCTGAGGCCCGTCAGTGTGGAGGGTAGAATAAAAAACAGCAGAGTAGCTGTGGCTACAAATAGGCACCATATTGTCAGTTCTTTGGTATGAGATGATGTTGGAGCTTTAGTTGAAACTAGAGTTGTGTTTCAGTCAACCTGGTCTCATAGACTATCTACATTATTGATAAATATATTTTATGTGGCTCATGTACGTGTGGTGTCAGTTCCCTAGTGAAATATATACTAGAGGTTCTACAACAACAATGACTTTTATTCACTTTTATACAAATCACAAGCAAAACGGCAGACTATCAGTTCATGAAAACATACTTTATGCCCTGTTCCGCACAAAATGCTATCTTATGACACCTAAATATTTTTATTGTAGCACATGACAGCATTGTAGCACTATTGTAGCACATTTTAACCATTGCATTATACAACCAACTGTATTTACAAGCTTGTTCAATTGTGATCACATTTTGTGGTAAAGTACAAGTCCTGAAGAGCATGCAAGTCGACAAGTGAGCCAAAAGTGTCATAGAAGCTCCACAAAATGACAAGGTTGCTTCAGTAGATTTCGTTTTTTAAACTTAAGGTTTAAGGTAAGGAGGTAGGTTTTGTTGATTTAAAATTGGACAGAGCATTAATCTTAAAAACCTAATCTGTTTGGGAGAAAAGCTCACTTTTAGTGCCATTCAGTGGACATTTTCCCACCGTGATACATGCAAGTAACCACATGATCTAATTTTGCAAAACTAAAAATTTCATGATATCAGACTGGTTTCAAATGACCTGTAAAATGATATTCAATATATTACATGATGAGGAGTGCACCAAATATTGAGTGTGATATTGCCTTTATACAAATATCAAGTAACTTACATTTTAGACAAAATATAACCAGTTATATTGTTTATTTTTGCTATCCAGTCAGAGAACTGGAATTAACTGTTGTTCAAGAGTAAATACTGCTTAATGTGATGGTGGCCATTTTCAACAAGGTTTGAAGAGGAAACTTGTCTCCATATGAATTTATGAAGCCAGGATGTAATATGTCCGATGCTTCCTCTGGGTGTAAACTGTTCCGCTCATTTTATCAGCCATAAATAAACATCAAGAATCAAGTTTGAATTTTTTATGAGGGTGATCATGCATTGCACAGTCTCTTAACCCTTCCCAATCTTTACGGTATACTACCTGAAAACAGTCAAGTTGTCCCTATGGACCATTTCAGCCTTCCATCAAGCCTTTTTCGACCCATGCTTCCACTTGGGGGGGAGGGGGGCGAAGATGTAATTTGAAGGTGCAGGGCAACAAAGGCCCTTTTCTCTTCAGACAAAGCCTTTCAGTAGTGCAATCGAAGAAGCTGTTGGCTCACCTTGACAGCTCCTCTACCCACAATGCACTAAGTGGATGATTAAAAAGAAATGGAGGGTTTTACCGCGGGGTATGCGTAGCCTCCCTGGAGTCCCCGAGCTGCTGAAGCGCAGAGCTACAGCTGTCCTCCAAACAAGCCCGACATTCTTTATTTATTTCTTATGAAATATTGATGCATGTTATGAAAGGTTTAAAATAATGTGTCTAGCCTCCTCTGGCCCGGCCACACTGTTTTCTAATGCATAAATAATTCTGGGCCCTCGGACAGAGAGCCGGCACATTAGGTGGGGATGTTGCCGATGTATCACATTCTTTCTGCCCTAGAAGAAAAGCAGGTGCTCGTAATTTCCTACATTTATACAATCGGCGTGCTCGCTTAATAATTGATGGACAAATTTAGGGACCAAAACTCCAACACAATATGACTTTATGTCAAAGGGTTAGTCCCTGCAGAATAGGGGCCGGATTGGCTCTCGGAATAGGCTCCCCCACATTTGGATCTCATTTTTGATTTCCTGCTGGTTTCGATGCCAGCCCGGTGGTGTCTTGCATACACCGTACCCATGATGAGGTCTGGCTTTGCATGGCTGGAGATAAGCAAGCGCTTATGAGAGAGCCCATTATGAGAGAAGGGGAAATGTTTTGTTTCTGAACACAAATGGGTTTTTCACACTGACATGAACTCGGTTTGATTGCTTGGCCGACACACAGATGTGATGGGGCAACCTCTCGCTTTCTCATCTTAATATCGAGTGTGATGTACAATTATGCCAGCAATTGTCAGTCAGATTTATTCACCTGATACACACCAGGACCAAAGGCAGCGAGGGCTGTATAGTAATTTCACTCTCAATGCTTCAATTAACATGCAGCACAGAATACAGCTGCTCTTTGGCTCATGTATATTTATCTGTACTGTGATATAAGACACACTCTTTACAGTGCTGCCAATTTGAAATGAACGAGGCCATTTAACCTGCATATTCCACATGTGCATATACTGCATTTACAGTTTTAATAATGCTTGAGGCACTCTATTTTTGAATATGTGCACACTCAAATGCCATTTCAGTATAATAAGGTGAGAGGCAATCCTTCGAATTGTATATGGACCTGGTGAAAAGTAAAGCAATTTTCCATTTGAACCTCTAATGATCTGGAAGAATGCGATCAAGATTTTAAGTCGTCGGTGCGAGACGTTTATATTGACTGTCACCTTCTAAGAGGCTGAGAGCCTGTGCTCTGTCCTGATGACTTTGTGCATTGATTTTAGAGTTAGAGTTTGCTTGCACTAATGTTTCCTCTTTGTCTTTCCCCTCCTGGGGCAGCACAAACTCACTCAAATGTCTCACTCTAAATACAGGCCATAGCTTTAACTGTTCGATACGTTTGTTGCTTTTTGTGGATAATGAAAGCCATGCATGGAGATTTTGGTGGATGGTTGGATATGAATTTGTGTTGTTAGCTAAACATTGTAGCCTATCATTGTTATGCCAATGACACACAATTTTACCTTCCTGTCAGGTCTAACGACTGTTGTTCCATCAGTAATCTCATCTCATGTCTTGAGGAAGTTAAATTATGGATATCTGAAAACTTCCTTATTCTTAATGAGGATAAAACTGAGGTCATTGCTTTTGGCTCTTTGTTATGTATTGCTGACATTGAAAATCAGTTAGGTACTTTGTCTTTAACCATGCACAATAGAGTAAAGAACTTGGGTGTCATCTTTGATTCTGACTTATTATGTGATAAGCAGATAAATGCTGTTGTTAAAGATAGCATTTTAAGGTCCACTGTTAAATTAAAACAGTTTCTCTCACAGAAGGACTTTGAAATAGTAGTTCATGCTCTTATTACATCCTGGATGGATTACTGCAACGCCTTATGTAGGTCTGTCTCAATCTTCTTTTTCACGTCTGCAAGTAGTCCAAAATGCAGCTTCTAGACTTCTATCGGGTGCCAACAAAAGAGACCATATCACCCCTGCTCTTGCTTCCCTACATTGGCTTCCATTTAGCCACAGAGTTAAATTCAAGGTTGTGCTGTATGTTTATAAGGCCTTGCATGGTTTAGCCCCTCAGTACATTGCTGATTTACTTCAACTACATTCTGCACCTAGGTCTCTTCGATCATCAAATCAGTTACTCCTCTCTGTTCCTAGTTCCCGTTTGAAAACCAAAGGTGATCGGGCTTTTGTAGTTGCGGCCCCCAGGTTGTGGAATGCACTCCTATTTGTTGTTAGGTCTTCTTCCTCATTGCCCATATTTAAATTTAGATTGAAGACACATTTTTCTCTTTAGCCTATAATGTTGTTTGAGAATTATAGGGGTTTTAAGTGTAGGGTTTAAAATGTTTTATTAGTTTGTTATTATTAACTTGACAGTTTTTTAAAAAGTGCCTGTGTAAGACACTGAAGAAACAGCGACATGCGGAGCAGTCAAGGACGCTTCATCCAGTGCATTTACATAGGAAAACAATGCAAAAACAGAGCAGACACACGCAAAAACACATCTGGTGTGAACGGCCCCTAACACAACCTTTCATGCGTATCAGTGAGTAAAAGCACGTGGGCAAAACAAGTTTGAACAACCTATTTAATTATTTTTTATAAATTACAAACTTGAACCCGAAGTCCTGCTTGAAAAACTGTCCCGAACACGACAACTTCTAACGTGAACCACTATGACAACAGCGTATTTGCGCATGTAACCAGCACAACATGTCATCCCTCAAGTGTTTTTTGCAGAGCTACATACACAGCTGCATGCACACACACACACACACACACACATGCACAAACACACACACACACAAACTTGTTTTTATATCATTGTCGGGACTCTCCATAGACTCTCCATAGACAGATCTAAGGATAATTTCTATCCCCTAACCCTACCCCTAAACCTTACCGTCACAGAAACGTTTTTGCATTTTATACATTTTCAAAATAGAATAGTCTAGTATGTTTAATAAGCCATTTCCCTCATGGGGACCGCTGGCTGGGCCCCACAAGATAGGTGATCTCAGGTTATAGTATCCTTGTGGGGACAGTTGGTCCCCACAATGTAGTATAAACATGTACACACACACACACACACACACACACACACACACACACACCATTGAATAAAGCTTGATGAGCCCAACCTGGAACCCGCCATTTCTAACTATGATTAATCTGATAAATAATAAATATATCAATCTAGCTCTCAGACAAGGACAAATTTTTAACAGCAGGAAGGCACAAGACCCCCTTCAACTGCTTCCTGTAGCTGCACAATTAATTATTTAATGATTCATTTTTGGGGAAATGAGAAAAGTTTTGATTAATGCTGTCCGGTCTCAGTTCTTCGTTGTTTGATATATGTCAAATGCTTCCTCCACCCTCCCCCAGTAGCCTTCAGACGTACTCACATACACATCACCCAAACACACACACTGTATCATCACATGTGTGTTTTTCCTCACTTTAAAAAAGCCTACAGGCAATTGACACTGGGATCAGATGTTGATCATCTCAGGATAAATTAAAGTAACAATTTCCAACACCTTGTGAACATGGTGCCTTTGAATAACCTCCATTCGGTTAGGGTTCACAAATGTTTGGTAATGGAAGTGTCCAAATCTGTATGTGCATATGAATTTTTCATCAGGTCAGATTCTCATCTGTTCTTCTGTGTTTGTTGAACAGAATTGTGTCCACCATTTTATAAGATATTTCTCTGAACAGATTGAAATTGTGTCCTTTTGAAAATTTTACATATTTCTAAAAATACATTATTTTTGTAAGTCTTTATTATGATAACTGTTATTATTTTCTTTATTATAATTTGTAGTAATGGTATTTATTTTATAATTCATATACAGGTGAAACTCGAAAAATTAGAATATCGTGCAAAAGTTCATTCATTTCAGTAATTCAACTTAAAAGGTGAAACTAATATATTATATAGACTCATTACAAGCAAAGTAAGATATTTCAAGCCTTTATTTGATATAATTTTGATGATTATGGCTTACAGCTTATGAAAACCCCAAATTCAGAATCTCAGAAAATTAGAATATTACATGAAATCAATAAAAAAAAAGATTTTAAATACAGAAATGTCGGCCCTCTGAAAAGTATAATCATGCATATGTACTCAGTACTTGGTTTGGGCCCCTTTTGCATTAATTACTGCCTCAATGCGGCGTGGCATGGATGCTATCAGCCTGTGGCACTGCTGAGGTGTTATGGAAGACCAAGATGCTTCAATAGCGGCCTTCAGCTCTTCTGCATTGTTTGGTCTCATGTCTCTCATCTTTCTCATGACAATGCCCCATAGATTCTCTATGGGGTTCAGGTCAGGCGAGTTTGCTGGCCAATCAAGCACAGTAATACCATGGTCATTGAACCAGGTTTTGGTACTTTTGGCAGTGTGGGCAGGTGCCAAGTCCTGCTGGAAAATGAAGTCAGCATCTCCATAAAGCTTGTCTGCTGAAGGAAGCATGAAGTGCTCTAAAATGTCCCGGTAGACGGCTGCCTTGACTCTGGACTTAATAAAGCACAGTGGACCAACACCAGCCGATGACATGGCTCCCCAAACCAACACAGACTGTGGAAACTTCACACTGGACTTCAAGCATCTTGGATTGTGTGCCTCTCCTCTCTTTCTCCAGACTCTGGGACCTTGGTTTCCAAATGAGATGCAAAATTTGCTCTCATCAGAAAAGAGGACTTTGGACCACTGAGCAACAGACCAGTTCTTTTTTCTTTAGCCCAGGTAAGACGTTTGACATTTGAAGCCCATGTCGAGGACCCGTCTGTGTGTGGTGGGTCTTGATGCAGTAACTCCAGCCTCAGTCCACTCCTTGTGAAGCTCCCCACACATTTGAATGGCCTTTTCCTGACAATCCTCTCCAGGCTACGGTCATCCCTGCTGCTTGTGCACCTTTTTCTTCCACACTTTTCCCTTCCACTTAACTTTCTTTTAATGTGCTTTGATACAGCACTTTGAGAACATCCAACTTCTTTTGCAATTACCTTTTGAGGCTTTCCCTCCTTGTGGAGGGTGTCAATGATGGTTTTCTGCACAACTGTCAGGTCAGCAGTCTTCCCCATGATTGTGAATTCAACTGAACCAGACTGAGAGACCATTTAAAGGCTCAGGAACCCTTTGCAGGTGTTTAGCTGATTAGAGTGTGACACTTTGAGCCTACAATACTGAACCTTTTCACAATATTCTAATTTTATGAGATTCTGAATTTGGGGTTTTCATAAGCTGTAAGCCATAATCATCAAAAGTATATCAAATAAAGGCTTGAAATATCTTACTTTGCTTGTAATGAATCTATATAATATATTAGTTTCACCTTTTAAGTTGAATTACTGAAATTAATGAACTTTTGCACGATATTCTAATTTTTCGAGTTTCACCTGTATGTTTGCAAATGTTTTGCACAAGCATACAATGCATACAGTGCACATAATGTAGATCTTTGTATGAAGTACTGATTGGTAGCTTACATGAAATGATTCATACCGTTACACTGCAGGAACATCTAAAATGAAAGAGTGAAGGCAAAAAGTAATTAATAAAATATTCAAAACTTAAAATAAATGATGGCCAGTTTTATCACATTAGATGCTGTATGCACTTTTGAAAATGTTAACTTAATATTATGTTTTTTTGATATTGAAATCAAAATGATTGGTTACTATAACCTTCCAGAATTGTCTGACATGCTTTCTCTCCCAGACAGGCATCTGCCGCTGAAAGCTAGCAAGCATGAAGTTTGTCATAACGTTTTTTGTGCAATCATGCACTCAAAAATATAAATCAAGAAAATTTAGTCACAACTTGATTTCATTGTGTTCTATCCAATGAAATGAGTACAATTTAAGTTTATTTAATCCATCTGAGTTGGAACTACATTTACTTTTTGTAGCTTTGATGAAACTGGGACAGGGATTTCCATTCCTCAGCATGCTTTGCATTGGACTGGATGGGGTGCACAAAACAATAATTAAGTTGGACCAACATTTGAAAATTAATTATATTAACATTATTAAATAGTGTTTGAATAACCTAATAAAGTGGAGTTAAAACTACTATAGAAAATGTATTTGACCTAATTGAACTCAACCACGTTGGCTCAATGAAAATGACTTAATCTGAATGAACAACATTTTGCCACATTGGCTTCAAAATCCATTTTAATTTCCATTTTTGTGGCCATTTCCCCAGAAGTGAAAATTTTGTTCTCTTAAAGACATGGTATGGAACCCCTGCCACAGTCACAAATTGTTTTAGTGATATTCCAATGTTGTGCATACATTAAATTTGTAACTTGGATGGAAGCATAGCTACTGGTAACTGACACTTTACTTGATTCACTATCCTTATGGAGTAGTTTGTACCTCTTCATGCTTTGCATAAAAGCAGGTCTGCCCTGAATGCGGTTAACAGGACCTTGGGTTTAATAGGGCCAACAACCCAACAAATCTCCCAATGTCTTCCATAATATAGTTCCCTACTAAGAAATAAATAAATTAATTAATTAACAAATAGCTGTTTCTCAGATGGGCAAATCAGCTGTGGACTGACAGAGCACATTGTTTGAGGGAGCTCTACTGGTTGTTACAAGCGTCAAGACATTAGGCCAAATAATAGCTGGATTGGCAGCATCATCAATCACGCAGCCTTGACAGTTGACTTCAGTTTGTTTATTCCTGTCTGCATAATAAGTGATCGGATCAGGTTTAATTAGATATTGGGTAATCAATCATTGCCAACAAGGTACGTACTTGGCTAGCAGGTCTCAGCACGTGCCTTTGTCAAAAAATAAATGACAAAAAAGAAACCCATGTGGCAACAGTCAAAAAGTAACGCCTGCTATTAAGAGGTCCATTCTCTGCTTTTGGTCTCAAAAGAGCCTGATGAAGACAACAATGTCAGATGCAATTAACTCTGCCAGCAGTATAGGCTATTTACATAATGAATGAGCAAATGCAATTTTAATGTCTAGTTCGCACTAAAATGCCACCGGTACAGCATTAAGCAATTCGCACAGAATCCTTCTGATTGCACTACTGGAGTACAGTATGTGGTTCTGACTTTGGTTCTGGGTCAGGGGACTTTCAGACCAAAGACCACTTGGATAGAGATACAGAACAGGGAACCCAAGTTACATATTGTATAAAATTGAGTTTTGCACTTTAAGCCTGATCTATAATAACATGCGTATAGTACCATATTACATAAGGTATTGACATGTTGTTGGTGTGATGCTTACACTGCAAAGGCATTCAAATAATCATTATTAATGTACAGAGTCAACTGAACATTTTACTTTATGATACTTTATACATTTTAATCTGGGGGAACAATGAGGCTTTTAGCTTTGACTTCTAAAAGTTAGCTTTGGTTGCTTTTAATTTAAAGGAATATTCAGGGTTCAATACAGGTTAAGCATAATTGTCAGCATTCTTACCATGATGTTGATTACCGCAAAAAAAATATTTCTACTTCTCTACTTTTCTTTAAAAAAGCAATAATCTGTGTTACAGTTTACTTTACTAGTGAGACACTATAACCAAACCCTAAACCTAACCCTAACGAACCAAGTATAGCTTTCTTCTTAAATGTGAATGAGTCTTCCCCTGTCATCCTACATTTTGGAAATTTGCACCCTGTTGTAGGTAATTTTTCAACATAATGCCTATGTACTTGTTTTGTGTCATACTGTCATTTACCTGACAATAATTTCATAACAGCAATAGCAACACACTTACAAAGGAAGAATATTAAGCAAGCAGGGTTTAAAATTTGAAACGTCAACCTGTAATTATTACTGAAACACTTCTTTGAATGTAATGCTCCTAAGGTGATGCTTCAAAAACCAAAATGCTACATGATAGATGGGCCAGATTTCAACTAAAGGATATAAAGCATATGTTTGAAAACCACAACATTGAGCAAAAAGATTCTCAGATGCACACATGCACACGAAAGAAGGGAGAACAAGAGTTATCTGGGCATGAGGTTTACATCCATGCCTAGGAGCCGACCACCCCTTCTGATGAGACAGTTACAAGTTTACAACATCTGCCTACTAATGTATGATCAGAGATAAAATATGCCAAGGTGACAACATCATGCTGCCCTGCATTTGCGAGCCGGGGCCTATTAAAATTTCAGTGGCCCATGAGTGGAGCCCTGATGGACCCCGTACTCCCCAACCAGTGTGCGGGATTGAGACAGCTTCACAAGATGTCAGAAACAATATCCGGTTGTGTTTGCCGAGAAAACCTTCAGAGTAACCCCTCTCTGATGTCTGTGTTTGCACAGGAGGACCACTGAGAATTTCCTTCAGGATAAGGAAAAAAAAAGAGCTACCGAGTGAAAGATGAAAAAGAAAATCTGATCCAACAGATGAGACACTTTGCGTTATCCTATGCAACATTGATTAGATTGTTTTTGCAAAGGGGTAAATAAGCCAAAGCTAGCACCTGGCCACCGTAACAAAAAGCTGCTGTGCTGAGAATTGTTGTCTCCTTTTTAATAGGCATTCCTGAGTCTCCTTTGTTGCGTGTTTTGCGGATCGGGCATGCCAAGCCCATTCTCCAAGTAAATGTCAACTGTCAGCACACGGTTCATCAGTTCAGTAAGGTGCATCAAGCAGAGATGCCTCTCGGGTGCCTGTGCCAGCAACCATATTGTGCTGGGTGAAAGAGCGTCTCATATTCTATGAGAAGTTTATTAATTGTGCACTAGATAAGGCCTTGCCAGTCTGTGACTGTCAAATTATTACTGCATTAATGTCCGTTATCCCATAAAAAATTCAATGTTGTAATTGAGAAATCACTTTATTTTCTGTATAGTCTTACAGTACTGATGCAATGAAAAACTCAAACCGTGTTTCCCGTTGAAGTCACGCAGCAACTCTGCTCACCCCTCGCACAAGTGTGGTGAGCAGTGAATATCGGCATGTGAAAAAGGTGATCTTAACTGTACACATTGTTGGTTTAATGTTATTTTTATTAAATAAATAAATTAGTGGAATTCTCTGAGTAGCAGGCAAGCAGCTACAAGTTTGTTTACTCATGGTGGCTGCCGACTCTTCGCGCTTCTCATTGCTTTATGCATCATATGTGTTTGACCAATCACAGGTTGCAGTACCTAACATAGTACATCTTCTCCCAAAATGTACCTACCCTGGAGGAGCCCTTTCCCACTTCAGGTTTTATGTTCTTTTGCCCAGGACTAGTACTTTTCATCATTTTCACTCCTGAGGAACTATAGTTCCTCAAAGCTGTTTTAAGGGATTTTATTTATATATTTAGCTCCTACTCTGGGGTAAGTACTTTTGGGTAAAACTACTTACCCCAAGGGTACTTACCCCGTAAAGGGACAGTTGGAGGTGCTGAAGTCTGTAATTGGTCAAAAATCTTTGATGCACAAAGCATTGAGAGATGCTAGGACTCCGCAGCCACCACGAGTAAACAAACCTGTAGCTGCTAGCCAGCTACTCAGAGGATTGTGCAAATTTTACAATTACCTTAAAAGAAATTAAATAATACCATCATAGTATCCAAAGAGAATCACCCGTTTCACATTTGTGTGTGTTTTTGAGGTGAGAGCTTCTGTTCGACTTCATCAGAAGATGCTTTGAGTTTTCATTGCATCTGTACAGTTTTACTGTGGGATTATACACACTGTAAAAAAAAAAAAAAAAAAACACTGGCAGCTGTGGTTGTCAGAATAATTATGTAAGAAATACAGAAAAATGTAAACAGATTTACAGAACAACCCGTTCATTTAACTGTTTAAAACTGTTGTTTTTACGGTATATTGTATTGTGCATTGCCGTTATTTATATTATTAAATGATAAACTTAATATATTAAACTTCAGAAACTGTAAAAATCTGCTTTTCACTGAATAATGTATTGTTAATCACTGTAAAAATGACAGAAGAGCACACAATGACAGGAAGTTCATCTATAGTGTCTGTTCTGGGAGCAATGACCAATAACCATGTAGAGACAGTGCTCAGTGTCACTCACACAAACACTAAACACCATCAGGGTAACACATGAGAAATTTAAATAACGTAATAAATATTAACTAAACTACATCAAATATAACACAGAACACCCCAATGTACATAACTGATATTACATAACTATTCCCATAAAATATAATAAAATATGATGGGTCACACAGGGAATTCTGGAACGCCCGGTTATTGTTTTTTTACTGTCATTTTAAAATAATTTACTGGAAAAAGTACATGTACTCTCTTGTTAAACAATGTAAATTTTTACCATTAATTATACAGGAAAAATCATACTTTTTACATCTAATATTATTGTAAAAACTACTTTATTGTCTTTTAAAATATATAAAAAAATGTTTACTGTATATTTTACAGTTAACAGTCATTATTCAAAAATAAGTTTTATTTCTGTAGCATTTTTACAGTATTTTACTGTTAAAATTACAGAGATTTTTTACATTGCAGAAAATAAATTGATTCCTGGTTAACTACAATGGATACAGACCACCTTATCTCATCTTTCACTCTGGCTGCAGCAGCACAGAACACCACGCTCACAGCTCACATACCCAGTTTAAACTGTAACCTGAAGACACTAGCTGCATCCAAAAACTGGAAAATGCTGCCTTCGGAGACCAGTTTCCTTAAGAGTTCCATTCATCAAAAATTCTCAGTCATTTCAGTTATTTAATGAGTTACTCATTTACTGTTTAGGCAGCAAGGCAGCTGCCTAGGTTTTCGGATGCAGAAAAAGTTGATGGTAAAATAGCCCTAACAAAAGTGTAGCTCTGATCCTGGCATCCTCTGTCTGTGTTTTTGATTTTGTTTGTGCAAACAACATCCCAAGAAAAATAGTCGATTTTAGATAACATCACTATGAAGATTAGTTCTGTGAGTGCGAGTGCAAGACGGAAAAGTTCTTCTTGGCTGTCCTGTTCCTCTTAAGAGTTGTCATAGAAAGCTACTAAGGGAAAACTATATTTCCTCATGTGCGAAAATGCCAAAAAGTAGTAGTTTCGAGTAAAAGTACCTAAAACAGGATTTAGTTCCTGCAGTGGGAAAAAGAGCCTTCTCTCTCTTAAACACACACACACACACACACACACACACACACACACACACACACACACAAACAAAAGCCTGTTTTACCATATTTTATAGACTCATTTCAATATGATTTTTCTATAAAATAATGTATAACTGTTTAAACAAGCATAAGCTGCTTCAGTTCAACAAATACTTATTGTGAAATATCAGTAGTAATGTAAATGCTATTGGTCAACAAAGATTTCACAGTAAAAAGACATACAAATTTGTATGTTAGAAATGGAAGCGCAGCGTAGTTCTTCTAGCGGGAAGACTAGCAGCTGTACATCATCACATCATTAGCAGGGTAATTCCTAGCCAATTGCATGTAAGCCATTGCTTTATAAGTCTGATGACAATCTATCACATTGCTGTTTCAGTGTGCTAACCGGCAACATCCACCACCCCACCACCACCAGTTGAGCCCTGTCCCGCACGGGGGTAGGCTCCTCGCCACTGCCTCCTATCTCCGGCAGGACATGATGGTTCCAGGTACAACTCCCTCGGACTGCCTGACGGGGCTTACGCCAAAGAGAGAGACATTACTTTCTGTTTTACATCTATCAAATAAATGGCATCTTAAACTTCACTCAAGCCTGCGTGTCTTCCCGATAGATATGATATTACAAGGTCTTCTCATTCCAGTAGAGCAAAGAAATTAGTGCAGTGCATACTATTTCTTTTCTCAACTAAGTGTTAATCATGTTGATGATGTAAAGGCTTTAGAAAAACATGTATCAAATATGATATGCACAGATTTATAGGATTAACATTTGCATATATCACACACATACTGCCAAAAAAATGTGTGCACACACACACACACACACACGCACACACATACAGGTGAAACTCGAAAAATTAGAATATCGTGCAAAAGTTCATTAATTTCAGTAATTCAACTTAAAAGGTGAAACTAATATATTATATAGACTCATTACAAGCAAAGTAAGATATTTCAAGCCTTTATTTGATATAATTTTTATGATTATGGCTTACAGCTTATGAAAACCCCAAATTCAGAATCTCAGAAAATTAGAATATTACATGAAATCAATAAAAAAAAAGGATTTTAAATACAGAAATGTCGGCCCTCTGAAAAGTATAATCATGCATATGTACTCAGTACTTGGTTTGGGCCCCTTTTGCATTAATTACTGCCTCAATGCGGCGTGGCATGGATGCTATCAGCCTGTGGCACTGCTGAGGTGTTATGGAAGACCAAGATGCTTCAATAGCGGCCTTCAGCTCTTCTGCATTGTTTGGTCTCATGACTCTCATCTTTCTCTTGGCAATGACCCATAGATTCTCTATGGGGTTCAGGTCAGGCGAGTTTGCTGGCCAATCAAGCACAGTAATACCATGGTCATTGAACCAGGTTTTGGTACTTTTGGCAGTGTGGGCAGGTGCCAAGTCCTGCTGGAAAATGAAGTCAGCATCTCCATAAAGCTTGTCTGCTAAAGGAAGCATGAAGTGCTCTAAAATGTCCCGGTAGATGGCTGCGTTGACTCTGGACTTAATAAAGTACAGTGGACCAACACCAGCCGATGACATGGCTCCCCAAACCAACACAGACTGTGGAAACTTCACACTGGACTTCAAGCATCTTGGATTGTGTGCCTCTCCATTCTTCCTCCAGACTCTGGGACCTTGATTTCCAAATGAGATGCAAAATTTGCTCTCATCAGAAAAGAGGACTTTGGACCACTGAGCAACAGACCAGTTCTTTTTTTCTTTAGCCCAGATAAGACGTTTGACATTTGAAGCCCATGTCCAGGACCCGTCTGTGTGTGGTGGCTCTTGATGCAGTAACTCCAGCCTCAGTCCACTCCTTGTGAAGCTCCCCCACACATTTGAATGGCCTTTTCCTGACAATCCTCTCCAGGCTACGGTCATCCCTGCTACTTGTGCACCATTTTCTTCCACACTTTTCCCTTCCACTTAACTTTCTATTAATGTGCTTTGATTCAGCACTTTGAGAACATCCAACTTCTTTTGCAATTACCTTTTGAGGCTTTCCCTCCTTGTGGAGGGTGTCAATGATGGTTTTCTGCACAACTGTCAGGTCAGCAGTCTTCCCCATGATTGTGAATTCAACTGAACCAGACTGAGAGACCATTTAAAGGCTCAGGAACCCTTTGCAGGTGTTTAGCTGATTAGAGTGTGACACTTTGAGCCTACAATACTGAACCTTTTCACAATATTCTAATTTTCTGAGATTCTGAATTTGGGGTTTTCATAAGCTGTAAGCCATAATCATAAAAATTATATCAAATAAAGGCTTGAAATATCTTACTTTGCTTGTAATGAGTCTATATAATATATTAGTTTCACCTTTTAAGTGGAATTACTGAAATAAATGAACTTTTGCACGATATTCTAATTTTTCGAGTTTCACCTGTATATACGGTTGTTCATCTGCACAATGTTGGTTTTTCAATGTTGACAATGTATTTGTTGTACAATTATATATGTTTGTTTTTTTGCAATATTCTTAGTGATAATGTGGCAGAATGTAAACCATGATTCTGTTTTTCTTTCAAACAATTGGCATATAGGTGGCACTCTTTCAAGTTAAGGTAAGCCTATGCCAGTTTTCATGTTCATAATCAATAGATGAGTGTGCTGTAAATTTACAACAAATCAGTTGTACTCACCGATATTAAAATGTATCGGAATGTTTCACACGAACATCACAGTTGTAATTTTTAAACAAATCAAAAGGGTTAAGAGATCCTTACTAAAATACTGGATATTAACAATGTCTTTAGAACCAGGCAGACATAGTCGACTGATCTGGAGTAGCGCAGAGGAGTGTTGACCAATCATTATGAAAACGGACTGTCTCATTTGCTTATCTCCAGCACATGGATATTGGCGCACGCAGCAGAGCCAGGCATGCCCTCAGTCTTTTGTTTGTCACTGTTTGTAAAGGAGGAACAGCAGCTAAATAATTCAGCATGAGTAAGAATCAGCATATCTTAGTGAATGCCTAATGTGCCAGATGGATGCGAGGGACAGGCTAATTTCATTTAGGCCTATTGTTACCGACAATGAGGTGATAAATTCATTTCATCACTGTGCCAGACAGTCTGCGTCTTTAGTTTTGTACCTAGCTTGTATGTTTACCTCATTTCCCCCCCTTGTCGTCTTTCTTGACGGGTTTTTGTCTTCTCTCCACCCATTGGAATCTTTTGTTACCATTCTATCTTTTCTCTTTTTTTCATGGAACAGAATGAGTGTTTTGTGAAGGTTGTGTTACCTGGGATCAAGTGACACTTCGGCCCGAACACAGAAACGTGTTCTCCAGGGTTAGTGCGATCTCTCCGGCTAATTGGATCAGGTGTAAGCTAAGCCAGCGTCTTGATGACTTTGATGTGACACTGTAGAGGCCTGTGACTGTGAATGGCTGATGTGCTAGGTGGACGCTGACTCACCTCGGCTGCCGTTGTTGTTGAGCTACGTGCTAACAAAAGTGCTGCTAATCGTGGTGTATTACAAGGGGAGACTGTATAGAGGGGGGTCATACATTTTTAACACATTACTTGGGCCAATAATGTTTCACATCTTTTTGAATTGGCATTTTGTCCTTCTCGTTCTTCGTGAGATTGGTTGGTTTCCTTCCACTAAATCAGCCTGACATGTCTGCGGCTTTTTCATGGCTTTTTCAACTGGGTAAATATTATAACTGATTATAAATTTAATAACTCGATGCAAATATTATTATCCATCATGTATTACGTGAAACAAATAGAATGATTTAACCAATCTGCAAATATTTCAAATTGTAAAGTGTAACTATATGTGACAATTAATAAATAAATAAACACATTCATTAACATTTAAACTTAACTATTGGCAATTTTAGCATATTCACTTTAAGTCTGGCTATCTTCCCTGAAAAGAGTTTTTTAAAATTTAGAGTAAGTAAAAAAATAAAAGGAGTGGTGGTGGTGATGTAGTAGGTCGCTGGTTCGAGCCCCACAGCCACCACCATTGTATCCTTGAGCAAGGCACTTAACTCCAGGTTGTTCCGGGGGGATTGTCCCTGAAATAAGTGCACTGTAAGTCGCTTTGGATAAAAGCATCAGCCAAATGCATAAATGTAAATAAATAGATAAATACATATTTAGACGCTTAGTTCACACTAAATGTATGGATGTCATGATGTCAGTATCAATATACTCTATGATATGGCATTTATATATTAATTAGGTTTTAAATTAAATTAATTTTAGGTCTTTAAATTACTAGGTATTATAAAACAATAGATACCCAAAGACTAGATAAAACATTTGATTATTAGATCATATTTCATCTGTGGTTATTCTCCTAGGACACCTGCGTGAACTTGAATGGAACTGACATACTACATACATCTACTAAATCACAGTTTTAGTTTTTAAAAAAATTTAAAGTGTGACTTTACTTTAAGTGTTCAGATTCTCTTTTGGGGCCACTGATTTTTATTGTAAAACACAAACAAAAACAAAATGTAAAAAAAAAAAAAAGATCAGTAAACTTAACTTTTTATGTTTAAGCAGTTTTTTTTTTTTTTTTTTTTTTTTAACAGCATCTTGACTGCACTTCTTTCTTTCTTTTTTTTTAAACCCTCATCAAGCAGATTTGATCAGAAGAGCTCTCCTCATCTCCACGGCACTTTAATCTTGTCCACTCACGTAATCATTCCAGAGCCTGTAACCACAGGACTTTTGATTTGCCCTGCTATTTATTAGCTTGAAGCATCTAGAAAAAAATCTTTGATTAATTGAGGTTAGCCATACCATATTACAAGGTCAAAGCTCCTAAGCTCACTGTGTGTTTTTTCCTTTTTCTTCATTTACATCAATTAGAACGGGGGGAGCCGAGGGCTACTGGCCACCTCTCAGAAAAGCTCTTGTGTGCGGTGGCCGGGACTTGTTTAAATATAACTTTAAGAGAGCAGTAATGAAGTTAATGCAAATGAGACATTCTCTTTTTTCCTGCCACTTTCTTCTCTCTTTTACATTTTCCTCAGATACTGAAAGCCAATTACTGACACTGAGAAAAAGGAGGAAAAAGCCTTTGGAGAAACTAATAATGGGTGTAGTTTGTATGGATTGAAAATGAGACGAAAGAGAGGAACTCCTCTTAACCGGTCATATGTCATCACACATTAAAGGCAGGATAAAATCATACTTGGTGACCATCGAGGATATTATATTTTAGCAATAACACATGGAGAGTGTTCACTGGGGCATTCTTTACATACCAAAAAGGAGATATAAAACAACATAAAAAAATAACCAGCTAAAATACAGGATTCAGACACATAAGCCACTCATAAAATGACAGAATATCAGAGCATTATACAAAAAAATAACAAACAAAAGGAATTTATTGTAAAGAAAGTACAATTTTCACTTTTCATTGCAAGACATGTCACCAAAATATAAATATGGTAGGTTTTATATGATAAACAATATATAATCTATTTAAAATAATGAACAAAATTATTTGTATTTTGTATATATATATATATATATATATATATATATATATATATATATATATATATATATACCAATTATTGTCATTATTTTTCATTAATATATTTTATTATAATATAATTTATTATTTTAAGTTTCAAAGTTGTATGCAGATTAGATGGACTTTATTTTTTATTCAGTATAATATGATTCAATAAACATGTGTCTGGAAGAAAAAGAGATGTGACAGGAAGAGAGACATTCAAATACACATAAAGAGTGAGCGGATTTCTTGTAATTCAGATAGAGGGCGGCCTTGTGTCACTGACGCCTAGCATCACCCTTCCCCCTCATATGCAAATAAGCCGTGAATGATAGAAGGCTGCCTAAATAAGGACCTTCAGACATTTTCAACATGCCAGTCTGATGATAGCATTATGTACACACCTGAAGGGAGCTACCTGCTTTCTTGTCACACAAACTTTTAGATTCAGATTTAGTTTTATAGAATATAATGCTCATTTTTGAACAGATTTCTAATAAAAAATCTGTTTTACATCAAATGTTAGGATGCAAATTATTTCCAAATTCCCTGAATGCAATACTATTTGTGTCTCCAATGTGTGAAACCTATAAGGCTCAGTCAGTCATTGACTTAAAACACACCTTTTTGTATGAAGGCAAACCAAGGCACCACAACATCTTTTTTAATTCTCTAAAATATATCTGACCGAGCTTTAGATAAAACCAAACTAAAAATCCATGACTATATTTAGGGTGAGTACTGAAATGAGATTTTATATGTTAAATATGATTAAAAATATATCAAATAGATATAATAAGATATAAATACAGTATGGTAGCCTTTGATTTGATTAGTTCATATCACTGATATCCAGTGTTGAGTGTAATCTAATTACTTCTAAAGTCAAACAGTAGCTAAACATATTGCATTTTTAATTATTATAGGCTAATTGGATTACAGTTACTGACTTTCAATTAAAGGGATAGTTCACCCAAAAATGTATAAATCTCCCCTTTCACTTTCACATTCTTCATCTTTTGTTTTTGGCAATTTATATTTTTCAAACATATCATCACCCACTGGGCTTCCTTGAATGTGATTCCTTTTTGAGGAAATAATTATTCATCTGAATTATTAATGTGTCATGGATTACTTTTTGAGTTACCCACCCAACACTGCTTACATCGGCCAGATTCAGATTATTTTTATAATTTGATTTAAAGTTACGGGCCAATTGTAACTTTTTATTTACTCGCCAAAGACAGCTTTTACTTAATTTTGGACCTCGACTACAATGGTTATTTCATGAAAAAAGAAAGACATTCATGAATGAGTTAATTTACTTAATTCAACCACTCAGTGAAATTATTTCTATCCATTCAACCAAACTGTATGCACTAGATTGAAGAATGTCATATGCAATGAAGGGTACATCTTTGTTGTCTTCAAAGAAGGCATCTTGACCTCAGGATGCTGGGCAGAAATTTGATTTGAACATGCCTTTTTGCCTCATTACCTCCATATACTGACTGCAAAGAAAGCCTTTTTCAGGATTCGGACACAGCCCGTGAGTGTCCAGCAGTGCTGACCCAGCAGACAGCAGGGGCTCTTGCTGCAACACTAGTCTGATAAAGCGAGAAGAGGAAGAAGAAACGGCTGACCACAAAGCAGGCGGCATCAGATTGAGTGACAACACACGGATGAACACATGTTCTGGTCCATAGATTATGACAGAGCACAGTTATTTCCTGTCCAGCTACACTTTCAATTTCCTGCCCAGCACTTTAGTTTTATTACAGTGATAAGAGGATAGCATCAGTGGTATCCATAGGGACAACAGTGACAATGGCTGTAGTGCTGTATCCTGATAAGAACAATGTGGAATAATAACAGATTTGCGCCTCTGAACGAGACTATGGCACAATATTTTTTTCATGTGTGCTAATGAAAACTATCTTATATAAATGAAAACTAGCTTATATAAATACTAATAATCAGGCATAATATATGTAATACATTTCATAATATAATCATCAAAGTCATGATAATGATTGACATCGAAATGGAGAGCATGCATAAATGAAAGTTTGTTGGGTTTATCATTTTTTTTTTTTTTTTTTTATGAAATCCTTGAAATTATTCCAGAAATACTTGGTGATCAGTGTTTATTCATTTCTATAAAATGGAATTATCTCTGAATAATTTAAATTAATATCACATTTGGCAAAGGGATCATAATCTTGACTTTTATTTGTTAGTTTTTTTAGATCGGTTTCATTGGAAGCACATCACAATATACACCAGTCTCCATCTGTCATATTGAAAGGGAAAGTGATACAAAGACTTAAGAGCCGACTGCTCCCTCAGAGTCTGACCTCTGTCATAAAATACCTCCATATTCTAAAGGACAGTGTCTCATTCAAAACCTCAGGCCTTTTATCAGTCCACCACTCTGGCTTACCAACCAGGATGTGAAATATTGGTGGGTTGACTCTGAGTCTTAGAAGAATATATTATTTTCACATAATAGTATGTGTGTTTGTATACTGTAACTATATAAACATTTATTTAGTGTTCACAAAAATTAGATTCAGGCTAATCAGAGTGCAGTTAGCATAAAATATCCATCAAACAGAAGTGGTGTTCGTCTGAGAAGGAAACCATAGCAATTTTATGCTGCTCATGGAATAAATTATCAGTATAACATGATCCATATAAGTATTGTCATAATAAGTTTTGTATATCACAAATCGCAAAAACTTTGAGCTAATTGTCTGCTAACTGCTAGGGGCGTCAAAAGACATTTGGGTTGTGCAAGATGAACCTAAACAGATCGCACCCTAAAACTTGCAAAAAAGCAGACCCGCAAGTCACGCGAAAATTCACACACTCTCATAACCAGTCTATACTAAAAGCGAGCAAACTAGAAAGCTCCTGTTATAATCAACGTGTGACTCTTAATAATTGCAGGATAATTCTATATGTGTCGTGTCCACTTGTTTTCAGTTTACAGTGTTGAAGCGCGTGGTGCGAATTCACTTGCGTCACTTTTGCGCATAGTATTTTGCAACTTGGTCACAGAGAATCACGTTATTCCTACATTTTTGCTACATGAATTTACGTGGCTTGTTGTACGTATCACGGCAGTTTCCTGGTAAAATAAACACCAAGGCACTACAAAAACAACATATTTTACGAATACACATATTGTAACATAGACTCAGGTAGGCTGGGATCCATAAGCAGTGTTTTATTGAAACTCACAGATATATGCAGGCAATGGTCAGGCAATGGGGAATCAGGGCAAACGTAGGCAGAGCAGGAGCGTAGTGAGGGAAGCAGGATGTCAGGGCAGGCAGCAATGGGCAATCACGAAGAGACAGGCAAGGTTCAGGTAGGCAGGCAGTAATCAATCGTAGTCAACAGGGAAAGCAAGGTCGGTAGGCAGATAATCAAACAGGAATGGTAGTAGAACGCTCAGTAGTGTAGCCGGAACAAACAAGATTCGCAGTGAGTGTGTCACTGCGTGAAGCTTAAATAGAGGGAGCTGGGATAGGAATCAGCTGTGAATTAAATCAAGCCCGGTATGTGGGTGCATGGGTGATTAGTACTCAGGTGAATCAGATCGCTGGTGGCCGATCGCGGAGGTGCTTTCGAAAGTGTTTGTGACAGAGCCCCCCTCCTGTGAGCGGCTCCTGAAGCGAGGACCTGGTCGGCGCCGGGGTCGACCTCGAGGGTCTTTCTGGATGGACTCGGTGGAATTCGGTGATGAGGTTGGGGTCGAGGATGTCATTGGCTTCGACCCAGTACCTCTCCTCCGGACCGTACCCCTCCCAGTCCACTAGGTATTGGACTTGACCCCGTAAACGTCTGGAGTCCAGTAGTGTCGCACCAGGAAAGCTTCCTCGCCGCCCACGATGATGGGGGGGGCCGGGGTTCGTCTCCTCCTCCGATCTCGGGCCACCGGCGGGTTTGAGTAGGGAGACATGGAAGGTGGGAGAGATGCGGTAATTAGCGGGCAGTTGCAGACGGAATGATACAGCATTGATTCGTTTGAGGATTTTGAAGGGACCCACATACCTGGGACTGAGCTTTCTGCAGGGAAGGTGAAGACGTAGATCTCTAGTGGAGAGCCAAACCCACTGACCCGGGGAGTAGACGGGACCGGGACGGCAGCGCCGATCCACCTGTTCCTTGGTTCGGTTCACGGCCCGTTGGAGGTGGACGTGAGCTTGGTCCCACACTGCCTCGCTGCGCTGGAGCCAGTCGTTGCCTGCCGGAACCTCTGATGGCTCGCCGGACCAGGGGAACAGAGGGGGTTGGTACCCCAAGATGCATTGGAACGGGGTGAGGTTTGTTGCGGGTTTCAGGAGTGAATTCTGGGTGTACTCGGCCCACGGGAGGAAGCGGCTCCAATCGGCCTGGTTGTGATGGCAGTAGGTGCGGAGAAACCTGGTGATCTCTTGGTTCAGGCGCTCCGTCTGGCCGTTGGACTGGGGGTGGTACCCTGATGTGAGGCTGACATTGATGCCAAGCAGACGGAAGAAGGCTCGCCATACCCTGGAGGTAAACTGGGGTCCGCGATCCGAAACGATGTCCTCGGGTAGGCCGTAGTAACGGAACACCCAGTGGAGGAGGAGTTCTGCGGTTCCTAGCGCTGTGGGGAGCTTGGGGACTGGAATTAAGCGGCATGCTTTGGAGAAGCGGTCAATGACTGTCAGTATCGTGGTGTGTCCCCGGGAGACCGGCGGGTCGGTAATGAAATCCACTGCGATGTGGGACCAGGGACGGTGAGGTATGGGGAGTGGTTGGAGAAGCCCTGCGGGTGGTTGCTTTGGAGTCTTCGTCGCGTTGCAGGCGGAACACCCGCGCACGAAGTCGGTGGCATCTCCTTGTAGGGTTCCCCACCAGAAACGGTTCTGCAGCAGGCGTATAGTGGTAGCAATCCCGGGCTGCCCGGAGCTCGTGGCGTCATGAACCCAGCGGATAACTCTCTCTCGGAGGCTGTGTGGCACGAATGTCCGGTTGGGCGGGCAGTCGGGTGGAGGCGGATCGGTCGCTTGAGCCTGAACGATGTCAGCCATGATGTCCCATTGGATCGGGGCCAGAATCAAGGTGGGCGGAAGGATGGGGTCAACACTGGAGCTCGGAGGCATGGCATCGTGTTGCCGGGAAAGTGAGTCGGCCTTGACGTTCTTTGAGCCTGGTAGGTAGGTGATGGAGAAGTGGAAGCGGGTGAAGAACAGCGCCCAACGAGCCTGCCGGGGGTTGAGCCTCTTGGCAGAGCGCAAATACTCCAGGTTACGGTGGTCTGTTAGGACTTGGAAGGGATGTCGAGCTCCCTCCAACCAGTGCCGCCATTCCTCCAAGGCGGCCTTCATTGCCAAGAGTTCGCGGTTGCCGACATCGTAATTTCGCTCCGCGGGCGAGAGCTTGCGGGAGTAAAACGTGCAGGGGAACAGCTTGAGAGGATTGCCCTGGTGTTGCGAGAGAATGGCCCCAATGCCTGAGCTGGATGCATCCACTTCCACTACGAAGGGGAGATCTGGGTCGGGGTGATGCAGAATGGGAGCTGAGGTAAACCATTCCTTGAGCTGGTTGAATGCCCGGAATGCGTCGCTGGACCAGTGAAGCTTGGTGAGTCCCCCCTTCACCATGGCGGTGAGAGGCGCGGCGACAGTGCTGAAGTTCCTAATAAAGCGGCGGTAAAAGTTGGAGAAACCTAGGAACCTCTGCAGTTCCTTTACAGTGTTGGGTTGTGGCCAGTTGAGGACCGCCTGTACCTTGCTCTCGTCCATGGCCACTCCCTCCGGGCTGATGACGTACTCGAGAAATGTCACAGTGGTTAGATGGAACTCGCACTTCTCGGCCTTGGCGTAAAGTTGATGCTCTGTCAAACGTTTCAGCACGGTCCTGACCTGCGTGATGTGTTCTTCCAGGGAGTTGGAGTAGATTAATATGTCGTCGATGTAGACGATTACACACCGGTTGAGCAAGTCGCGGAAAGTGTCGTTGATGTACGACTGAAACACGGAGGGGCTACTGGACAGGCCGAAAGGCATCACCAAGTATTCATAGTGGCCGTTGGTAGTGGAGAAAGCGGTCTTCCACTCGTCCCCCTCGCGGATGCGGATGAGGTTGTAGGCACAGCGCAGGTCCAGCTTGGTGTAGATCTTGGCAGATCGGAGTTGCTCAAGGGCCACGGGAATTAAAGGGAGCGGGTAGCGGAACTTTACAGTGACATCGTTGAGCCCGCGGTAATCGATGCAGGGGCGCAATGACCCACCCTTCTTACCCACGAAGAAGAAGCCGGCTGCGGCTGGAGAAGTGGATGGCCGGATGAACCCCTTGGCGAGTTCTTCCTCGATGTAGGTTCTCATAGCTTGGGATTCGGGTTCTGAGAGGGGGAAGATGCGTCCCTTGTGCGGTGACAAACCAGGAATGAGCTCAATGGCGCAGTCGTGCGCGCGATGAGGCGGGAGCTGTGCTGCCTTGACCTTGCTGAAGGCTACGCTTAAATCAGCATATTCAGTGGGTACCAGGGAGGAGGCGTGGGGCACTGCCGAGATTCTAGCGGACCCGGCCATGATGGGCGTGGAGGATTTCAGGCATTTCCTGAAGCAGTCATCGCCCCATTGAGTGATTTGTTGCTCCCGCCAGGAGATTTGTGGGTTGTGTTGGCGTAACCAGGGGTGGCCGAGAATAACTGGATTGTGGGGTGAGTGGATGATGAAAAAGCGTGTGGTTTCGGTGTGCAGAGCCCCCACCTGCAGGATCATGTCGGAGGTGGTGTAGTACACGCGACCGGTCCCCAGAGGGCGCCCGTCTAACGCCGCCACTGCCAAAGGAGGAGTACAAGATATCAGGGGAATATTCGCACGTTTGCACAGTGACTCATCAATAAAGTTCCCCGCCGCTCCCGAATCAATCATAGCATGGGTGGTGAGGTTAGCAGTGAGGTGGGTGAGTTTAATGGGGACTATAAGACAGGAAGTGGTGAGAGGGGAAGTGGTGAATTGACTCACCTCGGCCTGTGGGGGGCGTCGCGGGCAGTTGGCGTGTAGATGCCCCGCTTGGCCGCAGTAGAGGCAGAGGTTGTGCGAGAGGCGGCGTTCCTTCTCCTCATGAGAGAGGTGGGTCCGACCGACCTGCATGGGTTCGGGTTCCTTGTGGAATGTGCGAGTCGGAGTCGCCGGCGCAGACCACCGGGTGGATCGCCTGGAGCGGATGAGGTTATCTAGGCGTATGGCGAGAGTGATGAATTTATCAAGGGACATACCTTTGTCGCGGCAGGCCAGTTCAGACTGAAGCTCGGAAAGCGCGTAGTCCGCTGCCGTGCGATTACCTTGACGCAGGGCTATCAGCTGTTCGCCTGGGCTCTTGCCACTCTCGGGGTGATCAAAGACTGTGGTCAGGCTGCCCATGAAGGATTCGTAGGTTGACTGGGCGAAACCCTGGTTGGTCCAGATCGCGGTAGCCCAATCGAGAGCTCGGCCCGTGAGCACGGAACATACAAAGAGGATCTTACTTGGTGGGGTAAAGTGCCGGTTGTTGGGAGAGGAAGACCGAGCACTGCATGAGGAATCCCTTGTATTTCGAGGGCGTACCGTCAAACTTCTCGGGATGTGCGAGGCAGGGACAGGTGATCGATGGGTAATGAGGAACGGTGTCGGCTGCTGGGCTGGCTGGAGGCGCGGTGAGCGCCGGTGCTGGCTGGCTGAGGGCTTGTACAGCCCGCATAATTTCATCCACGGCGGTCATCAGACGGCCGAGCTGATGGTGTTGTGCGGATAGCTGATTCGCTTGGGTGGTGAGCTCTTCAGCCATGCGTGATATCACCGCTGAATCAATGTTTGGCGAAGTCTTCTGTAACAAAGACTCAGGTAGGCTGGGATCCATAAGCAGTGTTTTATTGAAACTCACAGATATATGCAGGCAATGGTCAGGCAATGGGGAATCAGGGCAAACGTAGGCAGAGCAGGAGCGTAGTGAGGGAAGCAGGATGTCAGGGCAGGCAGCAATGGGCAATCACAAAGAGACAGGCAAGGTTCAGGTAGGCAGGCAGTAATCAATCGTAGTCAACAGGGAAAGCAAGGTCGGTAGGCAGATAATCAAACAGGAATGGTAGTAGAACGCTCAGTAGTGTAGCCGGAACAAACAAGACTTCGCAGTGAGTGTGTCACTGCGTGAAGCTTAAATAGAGGGAGCTGGGATAGGAATCAGCTGTGAATTAAATCAAGCCCGGTATGTGGGTGCATGGGTGATTAGTACTCAGGTGAATCAGATCTCCGGTGGCCGATCGCGGAGGTGCTTTCGAAAACGTTTGTGACACATATCATGACTAAATTGGCATACTATCAGTACATATACACTTACCTTTAGCTTTGTTCCTCACACAATGCTATCTAATGACATTAAAACTTTTACTGTAGCACATGACCTGTAGCTGAACTGATTGAGTGTTGCACTTGCAATGTAAAGCACCGGGGTACAAATCCTGAAGAGTATGAGTCAACATATGAGCCAAAAGTGTCATTTAAGCACAGCAAAATGAAATAGTTGCTTCAGCAATGTCACATTTGTTTTTAAAACACTATTGGTTAGGCTTAGGTTTAAAATTTAAGGTAGGAAGGTAGTTTTTGTTGATTTAAAACTCCAAAAGAGCATAAACCTTAAAAACCTTGTCAGAGCGTTTCCCAAAAGCATTGTTGGCCAACTATGGTCACAAGTTCCATCTTTACCAAAACAGTTCAACGATTTGGTGTTTCCCGAAACCGTAGTTCCAACGAACATTCCCAAACAGCATCTTTAAATATTGTGGTTTGAACTACAGCTTTCCACCTGTGGTTAGAAGCATAGTTTCTTGTTAGTTTGCAGTGTGGACATCATGTGACTTCGTTGAGGCTTCTATATATTTTATTCCATATATATATATATATATATATATATATATATATATGTATATCTGTCATTCTATCAAGTCTTTGACCCTGTTTATATGCACTTTAAGAAAACTGCTTATTCCAGTTTTTTTTGCAGAAAGCAGAAATCTGAAACGTAAACACAAATGCAGCAGTTTAAGTGATTAAAAGATGTTAAGAGAAAGGACTTTAGCACAGTTCTTTCTGTCAAAGAACACGGCTTTACTGTATTTGTTTTTGAAGATTGCACATGAGCATATGTGTTCAAGTGCTTTGGGGTAACCCCACAATATGATGTAAAGGGAATTCCAAATATTGCAGCACAATGTACCTATTACATTTACATAGTGCACACAGTTTGCTCATTAAACAGCTTTCTGGAGTATATGTAAATGAGCTAATATTATTAGATTTCCACAGAAATTATTACTCCACCCCCTGCATAACGTCATTAAGGTCAGCTTTATATTGTTAAACCAACGTGGTTTGAGCGATGGATGTGCAACATAGTTACTAGGGAAACATTTCTGGCTAGATATTACATTTTTCCAACGATGCATCAAACTATGGTGGATAAGCAGTGAGTTACGCAAACATTTAACTTGCATTTAGGGGCAAACAATGGACATTTCACCTCAGAAATGCTGCAATACGTGTAGTGAAATACATAATGTCATTTTGTAAAACGTTTTCACAATCGCATAACTATAATGAGATCAGGCTAGTATTTCATGTCAAAACACTGTGTCTTATCCACTAACCAGTCAGACAAGCTTAATCAAGCGCAATTAGCACAAAAATATATTGGGTATTTATTGTAAATTTGGTCATTGTCATTTCTTTTAAACATGACTCCTTTCTATGTAAATTAGGCTCATTATTGATCGTTTTCTTCACAAAATTCTTTGTCTGCCGTAAATAACATTGCACTATTACCGCAGGACAGTCTGAATTTCATTTGAAAGATATGTTTTTGTAAATTTTCTACCAATCATGTCAGTAGAAATTCATCAAATAATGATACAATTTTCATGAGTGTTAAACTAGCATATATCCATATGCAGATGCCCAAATAAGAGACATGAGGGGTGTAGAATAAGTGGGAGGCCTTAGGTGATGCCGGTGAAATAACACTACTCTTATAGTTTCCTCACTTACCCGGTGAGGGACGGCTGTGGCACAGGTGGTAAAGCAGGTTGTTCACTAATCGCAGGGTTGGTGGTTCGATTCCCAGCCCACACGACTACATATCAAAATGTCCCTGGGCAAGACACTGAACCCCAAGTTGCTCCCAATGGCAGGCTAGCACCTTGCATGGCAGTTCTACCATTATTGGTGTGTGAATGGGTGAATGAGATGTAGTGTAAAGTGCTTTGAATACTGCTAAGGTTAAAAAGGTGCTATATAAGTGCGGATCATTTACCATGTAGTCATGTCACTTTCGACATGTTACAGTAAAATATCATGGTTACTGTTGTAACCTTACTGTTGGAACGAGACGTTGTGTTGAATGATATGACACAACGGGTCTTCCTGGGATGCCAAACGTACCTCTGAACCTGATACTGCATGCTAGAGGCAACTGTGTCGGCTGCACGTAGCCCTCCCCAACGCCCCCAAAGAGATGTCACATACAGACCTTAGGTTCCTCGCACCCCTGAGGGGGGGAACAGGTGCTACATGACTAGCATGGGAGCAAGCCCGGCAGCCACAGCCTTTTCTCTCACTATGTCTCTCAAATAGGACGTTCCACTAGATCTTCCACATCCCGTCCAGGGGCCAGACGTGGAGGTTCCAGAGGTCTGGGTGCGGGTGCCAGAGGGTGCCCCATACCTGAGAAAGAAGGTCCTTCCTCAGGGGAATTTTCCAGGGAGGTGCTGACGCGAGGAGCATAAGATCCATGAACCAGGCCCGGGTGGGCCAGTAAGGGGCCACCAGGATGACCTGTTCATCATCCTCCCTGATCTTTCACAGTACCGGTGCACTGGGGGAAATGCGTACTTGTGCCAGCGCGTCTGTCCCGAGAGGAGCTCCTGTCAGGGAGTACCAGAGCAGGCAGTGGGAGTTGTCATGGGAGGCAAAGAGGTCTATATATGTGCCTTGCCGAATTGGTCCCAAATCAGCTGGGCCACCTGGGGGTGGAGCTTCCACTCTCTGCTGGGCTTCCACTCTCCGCTCCGAGCACCTGGTCCCTGTGAGCGCACAGTAACTCTCGAGAGTGAGCCAGGATGAGCCAGTCATCGAGGTAGTTGAGTATGGGGATGCCCACTTCCCTTAGCGGGGCATGAGCTGCCTCTGTGATCTTCGTGAAGACGCGAGGGGACAGGGACAGGCTGAAGGGGAGGACCTTGTACTGATATGCCTGGCCGTCGAACGTGAACCGTAAGAAGGGTCGGTAAAGTATAGCGGACATCTGCGCGTCAGTGCCGGGGGGCGGGTGGTTCGTGGGGATTTACCTGGAGAAACCGAGCCCGTCGTCATCCCCAAATCGCCTTCATTGCGAGCCGAGTCATCCTCAATCCTGTGGGAAGAAGGAATGACGCGGGGGGGTGCGGCTGAAGTGGCTTTCTCCCATGAGGATAGAAAGCCGCGACCGCAATGTTGCCATGGCTATGTTCTCGCACTGAGAACATGAACCATTCATAAAATGCTGCCTGCGTGTGATCGCAGCCCAGACACGCAAGGCAGATTTTATGACTCTCAGTAGTGAAGAGAAATCAACCGCATCCAGGAACTACACAGAAGCAGAAAAACATCTATAAAAAGATGCGTCCTTAAAAGGACATTCAACGCCTGCTGTGTATTGCTCTTTTATGAGTGGGAACTCAAACTCTTTTAGAGGAAATAAACTCTTTTTAGGAGGAGAAACACTCTTTCAGGCAATGGAAGTGCTGTCGAAGTGCCCAGGGGCATGGACTTAGCTTTGCTGTTGCACAACCGTTTGGCTCCGAAGAAAATTCTGACTGGCACTCGCTGCCCCGCTTCCCTTTATACCCGTATGTCCGGGGTAAGCAATGCAAATTCTGTCTGCCAACTTGACATTGGCCTTGACACTTGGTACATTTGGCGTCCCAGGAAGACCCCTTGTGTCACTTAATTCGACACAACGCATATCACTCAGAACCAACACGCAAGAACATAGTTCCACTATGTAAATTGCATTCAGCACAGTTTTTGTGGGCACTTGCGCTGTTGCCTGAGCTGCACAATTACTTTATTGAATCAGGCACTAAAGCAGCACAGACAGCACAGGCAAATAAATGGCACTTTTACCATCCGTAATTCATTCTAAGTGAATGATATTTTTTATGTTCAGATTCATCTCCTTCCAGCTCAAGAACCTGGTTTCTAGGTCTCTCCACACTAGGTCTTGAGCTCCACTTAGCCCAGTTTAAGTCAATTTGTTATTGCAAATATAAATGTGTTGAACGGGTAATATCCAATGGCCTGAGGAGAAATCCCAGAGCGCTCTCCGTTCACTCCTGACCTCCTATCCAAAGTGACCCCTTTTGTTAGTTAAGCCATTCAGCTGCCAATCATCCCAGGGCTTTTTCATTAAATTCACTACAGCAGTGAGTTCAGTTATCACAAGAATGTGTCTCTGTGCTTAATATCAACAGCACTCGGACTGACACTCCACCCTCTCCCGCTGTAACTCAGTCGTCGGAGCAAACTAAACTGTAGCATTGTAAACAGTGGGATGATTGTTGTGATATTGTTGCTGCTTGGTTTATAGTCGTATCGGCACAAACATAGCTTTGTGCTTTGTGGATTATTTTAGGTCTGTCAATGTCAGTTTATGAAAAATAGACAATAATAGTATTGTGTGGTTGGAGAGTGGTTTAAGTGTTTGGGTGAAGGAGAAAGGGTGAATTTCCCAAAAAATCTGGGTGAATTTCCCAAAAACATCGTTAGCCAACTAAGTTTGGAAGTTACATTGTTTGGAAGTTACATAGTTCAACAATTTGGTGTTTCCCAATACCGTAGTTACAACTAATATTTGCAAAATGCATCGCAATGTTGTGTGGTTGGAACAACAGCTCTCAACCTGTGGTTAGAAGCATAATTCCTTGTTTGTTTGCTGTGTGGACATTATTTGTTCTATATCATGCAGTCCATATATATATTTCATTCTGTCAAGAATTTGACCACATTTACATGCAACTAGAATCTGCTTATTCCAAGGTTTTGTAGAAAGTGGGGTTCAATAATCAAATAAATGTGAATGCAGCCATTTAAGGGATTAGGGCTGATAAGAGAAAGCGCTTTAACACACACAGCTTCTGTCAAAAAACACGGATAAAAATATATGTATTGCTTATAGGTTTTTGAAGAGTGAGCATGTGCATATATGCTCAAGTGCATCAGAGGAATCCTAAAGTCTGAAGTAAAGGCTACTATTTCAACCAATGTCTCTGTCATATTTACATCCTTCACACAGTTTTCGTGTCTTTGAGGGCTTTCATGCATTAACATGTTGATACGCAATTTCACCGCACTTGGGAGTGACGTCTCTCTGCTTACATTTACAATATAATTTACTGTCTATAAATGTAATTAATGTTAACAAATTATACATCTTTTCAAAGGTCTAAGGGTTCAACATTGATATCTGATCTCTGTTTCACGATAGTAATGCTCCAGAAACAGCAATTTAGTTATTTTTGCCAGGAGTACAAATGATAACATGCAATATCAAAACAGGACTTCATACCTTTGTTATGAAATCGCGATCACCAGATGAATCTAGTTCGCCACACTTTGGTCAATTGTCCATGTCAAGCGTTCGTTGAAAAACATCCAATAGCACTTTTTGTCCATAAAAGTGATGAATCTGAGAAATATTGATATATTCTCCATTGTTTACATGAGATCTCGTCTGAAGGAATTACCCTTCGTCATCGTTCTTCAACAAACTAAGCAATCTGAGCAGCATTCATGTTATAAAACTGTATAAGATCTTATATATTAGAGTCTCATAAACGAAATGAGCGTGTCTCCAATTTTCAGAGAAAAAAGATTGCAGGAACCTCATTTTTTGTTACATTATCTTCAAATTTGAAACGTAACTTCTTTTATACTTGTGGCTTTGAGAACGTTGTATTTCTGGATTGTCTTGGCACTTTTATTATTGTTTTTTTAGATTATGAAAACATGTTCAGCACAAAATATTTCCATTACTATAAACTTCAGCTTCTCTAACTTGAAAAAATAACAACATATTAATTCTGAAACTTGGAAAATAAAGTCCAAAGTGTCTTCTTTCAAAAGATACTAGTCAAGTCAAGTCAATTTTATTTGTATAGCGCCTTTCACAACACACATCGTTTCAAAGCAGCTTTACAGAATATTAGCATTAACAGACGATAAGAACTGTAATGTCTATAAAGTCGATTAATCATCATTGTGTAATTTAGATAAAATACGATTTTTAATAGTGTTTATAAATAATTAAATGATAATTGTATTAGTAACCCCAGTGAGCAAGCTGTAGGCAACTGTGGCAAGGAACACAAAACTCCATAAGATGTAGATTAATGGAGAAAAATAACCTTGGGAGAAACCAGACTCACTGTGGGGGCCAGTTCCCTTCTGGCTAACATTATGAATGTAATGTAAATATTAATTATGTATAGGTAAAATCATGGTTTAAAATTATTAAACTAAGTGATAAGGGTCATTGATTAAACATAGATTGTGTTTGAACTGTAAGATTAATGACCAAAGTCTTTGAAGTCCATCTTGATGAATTGCAGAAGTTCACATAGATGCAATTGTCCTTGTTAATTGGCTTATGAAGGCTTTTGTTGGCAATAGTTAGTCTAAGCATTTCATTTCAGGATCGTAGTCCATAAATAGACCGAGGTGATGCAGGTTGGAGTTGGCATAATTTCATCCTCTGAAGTCCGTCATAATACTACAACTGTGTCCATACTCCAAAGGGTCGAGTAAATACAACCACTGAAGTTCAGGTATGTCATTTTCATGGTTTGTGCTCAAAAAGGGGGGGGGGGTATCAACAGGTTAAACAGCTTCCTGGAATATGTGTAAATGAGCTATTATAATTTGATATCTGCAGAAGTTATTACTCCACCCTCTGCATAATGACATTAATGACAGCTCTATACTGTTTAACCAAAGTGATGTGGATGTGAAAGCACCTGAAACATAAACCCTTTACTTCTGAACAACTTCAGAGATGTGCAAAGGTTTACAAATCCTTGGGACATTGCCATGCAATTGCTACGGCACACACACAAACAAATCAGGATATGAGTGAAATACCCATAACATCCTAGGCTGTGTACGAACCCAAAAGTACCTGCCATGTTGCCTCTCTGACATATCAGTCAATGACTTAACAGACATCGTTTTGTAAGGAACCTTTGGAAACTGGTTACGTACTATTGTAGCTAAGTTACTAGGAATCATTAAGTCCAACCGAAACACAAAGGTCGAATAATCTAAATGAAAATCACGAGAGTTTGCCGATACATTAAGCATATATTTAATAGCTACAATACTACATACTTTTTTGCTAGAAATGGAATCAAAAGTTGGAAAAAGTGGGAAAAAACTAACAACTTTTATTTCTTCAAATCAATCACTGTGGGTCTGCACCCACATGATTGTGGAATTTGATAGGCAGCGAAGGATACATCTTTGCTGCATTCAAAAATTTATCAGATCAAGGTATCTCAGTCCCACCGTATACAGATATATCACTACTGTACAGCTATGTAATATTCACTGTAATACAACTATGAATACTACTACTACTAATAATAATAAAACAACAACAACAACAACAATAATAATAATAATTATAGTATTAATAATAATCAAAATAATTAAATTATATTTAGCAATATCGCACATCTACGTATGATGCGCTGTTGTACAGCACTTTATCTGACA
This sequence comes from Xyrauchen texanus, assembly GCF_025860055.1. Taxonomy (NCBI): domain Eukaryota; kingdom Metazoa; phylum Chordata; class Actinopteri; order Cypriniformes; family Catostomidae; genus Xyrauchen; species Xyrauchen texanus. Next base: position 36,431,032 of record NC_068290.1, read on the forward strand.
AAATAACTCCAATGTTGTATTTTGAATTGCGTTGTGAGATTATATATAAAAGCTCTTCATTTGATAAAAATAATACACTATTGTGTTGAATATTAAATGTTCTAAATTCAATTGATACATTTTAATTAACTTATTTATTTAGAACCAGTTTTGATGAAAAAATCTAAATACTATATGCATTTGAACATGGATTTCAGGAAAAAAAAACAGGTATCGTACCAGCAAGTACAGAAAATTAAGTATCGGTACATGTACTTACATGTAAATAATTTATATCAGGACAACCCAAAATTGCATTACATTGCAAACTAGATTTACAAGCTTGTTCAGGCATGATAAAATTGCATCAAAGTGATCAAGGAAGCTGAACTGATTAACCACCAAAGCACTAACCATTAACCTCTGTTTGAGACCACATTTAATTCACTATTTTTGCCACACAGACATTTCACCTTGGAACTGCCATGATCATTTTGCTAAAATATTGCCTCAGTTGTTCAGGCTGATTTAAAAGTATAACAATGTTTGTGTAATATTTGTTTTGAATACTAATGAGATCACCCTGAATTTGCTCCTGTCTGCTGTTGTACAGTTGAATTCAGAAGTTTACATACACTAAGATAACGAATCGGTTACCTAACGTAACCTCGGTTCTCTCTAGACGAGGGAACGAGTATTGCGTAAGCTAGCTTACGCTACGGAAAGATTCATCTTTTCTGAGATATTGAAGCCAAAAAATTATCCTTAATTTGGTATCCATTGTCAACGCAGTGCAGCAACTGCATACCTTGAGCGGGCTAGCTAGCGAGCTCATTGGTTGCTCTGCGGCAACTGCTGCAGCCTATAGACGAACTTGGGCGAACTCGCGTCCAATGAGAGGCGTCCGCGCACTTACTGCATCAAAGCCCGCCAAAATGGGCGTGGCTAGAGTGCATATAAGCGTAGTTCGTAGGCTGGAACCCTGGTTTTCATTGAATGAAGCGAAAGTCGCTCGTGGTGCGAGCACGGCCGGCTACGCAATACTCGTTCCCTCGTCTAGAGAGAACCGAGGTTACGTTAGGTAACCGATTCATTCTCTTACGAGAGGTTCTCTCGTATTGCGTAAGCTAGCTTACGCTACGGGAACCCATTGTCAACGCCGTGCGCGCCAAGCATCCACTGCATGAGCCCCAGGGGTGGGGGGACCCGGGGGAGCCGTTGTGAGTGGGGAAATAATATTTGGCCGGCAAGAGTGCGGGCCAGTGTGTGTGTAATACATAAGCACATTGTGGGAAGGGAATGACAGAGCGGCGGTGCCGGTCTGTGTGGAATGAGTCCCATCAGTGCAGCTCACCAGGGGAGCTGTAGCGTATTAAACCGCTAGTAGTTTTGCCTGCAGGGCGGGCACTTCCAGATTGTAAAATCTGACAAAGGTGGAGGGGGAAGCCCAGCCCGCTGCCACACATATGTCGTGAATGGAAATCCCGCTGGACCATGCTCACGATGAGGCCATGCCTCTAGTGGAGTGAGCCCTAATGCCCAACGGGCATGGCAGGTCTTTTGACGCGTATGCGGCAGCAATAGCGTCCACTATCCATCTAGACAGTGTCTGTTTCGAGGCGGCGAGACCTTTGGTGCGCCCTCCGAACGAAACGGAAAGCTGCTCAGAGCGTCTGAAAGAGGCGGAGCGCGCAGTATACAATCTCAGTACTCTGACTGGGCAAAGGAGATTGGCGTCGCGTTCGCTATCGGATGCTGGCAGCGCCGATAGGGAAATGACCTGTGCTCTGAAAGGAGTACCGATCACCTTGGGAACATAGCCGTGTCTAGGCTTTAAAATGACCTTGGAGTCACTTGGTCCAAACTCAAGACACGCAGCGCTGACAGACAGCGCGTGAAGGTCTCCCACACGTTTGACTGATGACAGGGCAGTCAGAAAAACGGTTTTGAGAACTATAGAAAGATCCCAGATAGGAACCGATGGGGGGCGCGCGGGGTTCATCCTTCTAGCTCCCCTGAGGAAGCGGATGACCAGCTCGTTTTTTCCCAGTGACTGGCCGTGCAGGGGTTCAGCGAACGCCGCGACGGCCGCCACATACACTTTGAGCGTGGATGGGGATCTGCCCTTATCCAGCAGCTCTTTGTAAAAACACGAGCAGCGACGACACCCCACATGTCCGTGGGTCCAGGTCTCTGTCGGTGCACCATTTTGAAAACACAGACCATTTTGACGCATAGAGTCTTCTCGTGGAAGGGGCTCTAGCGTGTATGATGGTGTTTATTACCCCTTCTGGCAGAGCGACGGGTAGTCGTTGATCACCCACGTGTGCAGCGCCCAGAGCTCTGGGTGGGGATGCCAGATCGTGCCGCGAGCTTGAGAGAGGAGCTCTGCTCTCACTGGGATGGGCCACGGCGCTGTCAGTGACAGCTGCGTAAGCTCCGGGAACCATGTCTGATTCTCCCAATGCGGGGCTATGAGGAGCACCGAGTGACGTGTTTCCCTAATCCTCTGCATTACCTGTGGCAATAGCGAGACGGGAGGGAAGGCGTAAAGCGGGCGGTTGGGATAGTCCTGGGCCAGCGCGTCCTCGCTTTTCGAGAAAAATATTGGGCAGTGAGAGTTCTCTTCTGACGCAAAGAGGTCTATCTCTGCTCTGCCGAATATGCGCCATAACTTCTGGACTGTTTGGATCTGACACCGCCCTGACGGTTTAGATAGGATACCACAGATCTGTTGTCTGAATGGACCAGGACGTGGTGACGCTGAATGACCGGGAGAAAGCGCACAAGCGTGTACTCGACCGCTATCATTTCCAGACAATTTATGTGAAGGAGCTTTTCCTGAACTGACCATAGGCCAAAAAAAAAAAAACGGAGAGCCCTCGCAGACCGCGCCCCAACCCGTGTCGAGATGACTTTTCGGCGAGATACAGCTCCCATCGTCACTCCCCGCTGATACCATTCGGCCACTGTCCAGGGCTGCAGAGCTGAAATACAGGTCTGAGTCACTTTGATCGGCTGGCGGCCTGTGGCCCAAGCCCGGCGAGACGCGCGGGTGTTTAGCCAATGCTGAAGCGGGCGCATGCGCAGTAAACCCAGCTGAAGTACTGCTGCGGCTGAGGCCATGTAACCTAGCACTCTCTGAAATTTTTTCAGAGGCGTGAGGCTGTTCATCTGAAAGGACGCGGCTAGTCGCTGAACACGGCGCACGCGCTGTGTAGATAAGCGAGCCGTCATTGCCACGGAGTCTAGTTCTATTCCAAGGAAGGAAATTGCCTGACTGGGCTGTAGTGAGCTCTTGGTCCAATTGACTGCAAGACCCAAACTGTTCAGATGGCTGAGCAGAACTGTTCTGTGAGACAGAAGCCGTCCAAATAGTTCAGAATTCGCAAGCCCTGACTCCGCAGGGGTGCGAGCGCCGCATCCATGCACTTCGTGAAAGTACGGGGTGCTAAAGACAGGCCGAACGGAAGGACGGTGTATTGATAAACCTGGCCGTCGAAGGCGAATCTCAAGAATGGCCTGTGACGGGGATTTATCTGAATCTGAAAATAGGCATCTTTCAGATCGAGAGAGATAAACCAGTCCTCCTGGCTGTGTGTGTGGACCTACCTTCAAACTCAGTGCCTCTTTGCTGGACATCATAGGAAAAACTAAAGAAATCAGCCAAGACCTCAGAAAAAAAGTGGCCCACCACAAGTCTAGTTCATCCTTGGGAGGAATTTCTAAATGTGTGAAGGTACCACGTTCATCTGTACAAACAATAGTACTTAAGTATAAACACCATGGGACCGCAAAGCTGTCATACCGCTCAGGAAGGAGACACATTCTGTCTCACAGAGATAAACGCAGTGTGGTGTGAAAAGTTCAAATCAAGGAAACAGGTAGACAAGTATCTATATCTACAGTTAAACAAGTCCTATATCGAAATAACCAAAAAGGCAGATCAGCAAGGAAGAAGCCGCTGCTCCAACACCGCCATAAAAAAGCTAGACTACAGTTTGCAAGTGCACATGGGGACAAAGATCTTACTTTTTGGAGAAATGTCCTCTGGTCGGATGAAACAGTAATTGAACTGTTTGGCCATAATGACCATCATTAATTTTGGAGGAAAAGGGTGAGGCTTGCAAGCTGAAGCACACCATGCCAACCATGAATCATGGGGGTGGCAGCATCATGTTGTGGGAGTGCTTTGCTGCAGGAGGGGCTGGTGCACTTCACAAACTAGATGGCATCACGAGGAAGGAAAATTATGTGGATATATTGAAACAACATCTCAAAATATTAGCCAGGAAGTTAAAGCTCTGTTGCAAATGGGTCTTCCAAATGGACAATGACCCCAAGCATACCTCCAAAGTTGTGGCAAAATGGCTTAAAGACAACAAAGTCAAGGTACTGGAGTGGCCATCACAAAGTCCTGACCTCAATCTGATTTTGTGGGCAGAACTGTAAAAGCGTGTATGAGCAAGGAGGCCTACAAACATGACTTTGTTACACCTGTTCTGTCTGGAGGAATGGGCCAAAATTCCAGCAACTTATTGAGAGAAGCTTGTGGAAGGCTTGACCCAAGTTAAACTATTTGAAGGCATTTCTACTTAATACTAACAAAGAAAACTGGGAATGTGATGAAAGAAAAAAAAGCTGAAATAAATAAGTCTCTCTACTATTATCCTTACATTTCACAGTCTTAAAATAAATTAGTGATCCTAACTGACCTAAGACAGCCAAAGTTTTTCAATGATTAAATGTCAGGAATTGTGAAAAACAAGTTTAAATGTATTTGGCTAAGGTGTATGTACAAGGCAATTTGAGAGTCTAAGAGTGTTAGTAAATATGGTTGTCAATCCCAAAAATGTAATGTGTAAATGTAGAGAGAGTTGAAGTCATTTGCTGGGACCCATGAAGGCTTACCTGACATACTGGGCCCTAGAGCAATACAGGGCAGTCTGCACACAATTAAAAAACACACTCACACACAAAGATGGACTCACAGAGAGAAAAAAGGAGAAAGAGAGAAAGATCTTTCCCCTCAAGCAGTTGACATTTACCCCAGTTGGATAATTGAAGAATAACATTTGCGTTACAATTTAACATGACCCTTGCTTCAAAAGCCCTTTCATATTACCTCTCTGAAATGACGGCAGACAGCCATCGACACCGCGGGGGGGTTGGGGGGCACAGGGGATGAGGAGTGTTAGAGGAGAAGAGACATTGGGCAGGCTGGTGATAGGTTATTGCTGATGATATAAGAAAAGGAGAAACCTTATTATTATCGAGAGTCAATGTCAAGAGGAGGCAAGTTGCCCTTTTCATTCGCGGGCGAACAACTATTAAGAAAAATGTATTAAAAGCTCTGGGGGTGGGGGTGTTGGGGAGCTAAAAGCAAAGGTTAATGGATTGACTGTTACCTGTGCGAGAAGCTTAACGTAGCACCAATACACAGGGGAGAAAAGCTCCTTGCATTGCTTGTTTGTCGAACGGTGAAATTAAAGGGCTCACACTTATTTGTAGGAGAAATTAGAAGGTTGATCTGTTTATTTCCTTTAGTAGAACAAGGTCAAGGTGAGCGCTTAATCACTGGCCGCGTGAGTGATGTCTGTTTTCTCTCTGGTTGGCGTCTCGCTCATGTTGCGTTGCCAGGATGTAAGCAGGCTCTATGTTTGGGGTTTTCTTTCAGGCAGAAGCTTTGATCATGTGGTTGTATGCATCCTTTTGGTTTCATAAAATGTCATAATCACAGGCCGTCTAATTGTATGTAGCATTCCATGACCTATTACCATTTTATTATTTGACACTCAATTGCCATGCCAACATAAAATGACAACAACAGTACAATATGACTACTATGGAAATAATAACCAGGCGCGATATAGAAACCAAGCGATCGACAGAATGTCCTGTTGCTCATCATAGCTGCTTAACATAGATAACAACATTTATTGCATGTCGTTTGGCATCTAAGTAGGACATTATAGCTACCTTCTGCCCCATCTCTCTATTTGATGGAGGACTCCATTGAAATGCACCTATTCTTCCACTACAAACTCTTCAGTTCTGTTCTCTGGTTGGTGTGCAGCAATGTTGTGTTTTCTGGTGTTAATTTCGCTGATGGTCCTGTTGAAGTGAAAAAAATTTTTTTCGCTTGAATGACCCATCTCGCGTGCTGACCCAACTACTGTTGCTCTTGTGAAAAGAGCTCTAAAGCTCATGTGCAGACTCATGAACATGCAAGGTCAGTGAATATTTGTACAAAATAATACATAAAACATTTTTTTTTTGGTTTTTCACACCAAACCTTATCGTATACTTTCATAACAATGATGAGTCTCATGGAATAATTTATTAGACTTCTGAATTATGCCTTTGTGTCCTTTTGAAGCTTGAAGAGGTGGTCACAATAAACTGCCATTGTATGACATCACTGAGCTCAAATTTGTTTCACAAATTTTCCCTTTGTGTTATGAAAAATAAAGAAAATCATATAGGGTTATAACAACACAGAGGTGAGTAAACAATGGCTGAATTAAAATTTTTGGGTGAACTAATCCTTTAAAATTAGGTTAATCCTCGAATCTTATTGGACGAATTATGTTCTTTGAGTACTGATGGTCTCAAACCATTAGCACTCATATGCACCACTGTGTGTATCATACCATTTTAAACTAAAGTGTAAGAGCAGTGCAGATGTGTTAGAGCCATCAGTCGCTTTACATTTATTTTTGTGACATTATATATTTTATCCAGCTGGTGGAGGCACAATACAATTTTTGTGTGTAATATGAGCCAGTTGGTGATGTGAAGTGAGTAAGTGTCAGGTTTTGACGGACCGTGGGGATGAGGTACCTTCTCCCCCCTCCTCGTCAGAGCCGCTGGTAGGCATCAGGAGTAAGGTAAGTGCTTCAATGTCTTTCGACTCAGCATGGCCACAGTTCTCAAGCCTCATCAGTATGGCCTCTTTCTGGCTCAGTCCCCGCCTGTACATACGACGAGATTGTCCCCGTAGTCCCCCTCGCCCGGAGCTTGGACACGTGGCCTGTGCTCTCCAACCCCTCGTGATGGATGGCCTGGACGACTCAGGTTCAGCAGCGTCCACTTCACCTCAGTGAAGGATGAGAACCCTGCCACTTTGCACGATGAAATCGCTACCCTCCTACAAGGCTGTCCCTCCAGCAGACATGAAGAATGGGTTTTACAGCCCCTACTTCATTGTACCGAAGAAAGTCGGTGGGTTTTTACCAATCTTGGACCTGCATGTACTGAACCGGGCCTTACACAGACTCCCGTTCAAGATGCTGACGCAGAGATGCATTCTAGCGAGCGTCCGGCATCAAGATTGGTTTGCGGTGGTAGACCTGAAGGATGTGTTCTTCCACGTCTAGATTCTACCTCGGCACAGACCCTTCTTGCGGTTTGCATTCGAAGGTTGGGCGCACAAGTACAAAGTTCTCCCTTTCGGCCTGGCCCTGTCCCCCTGTGTTCGCTAAGTTGTGCTCCCTCTTTGAGGCGCCTGTACGCCTTGAAGTGGAATCTGTTTGCTAAGTTGTGTTCTTTCCCAAAGCAGACTATTCTTTCTTTGGGCAGTCAACTTGTCTCCGAAGGGCTGTTCGACGCTCAGAACTACAGGGACCGCTAGTGTCACTTCATCGACGCAACGTTGAGTAAGTGACAGATAGGAAACATCCTGGTTACTTCAGTTACCTCCATTCCCTGATGGAGGGTACGAGACGTTGTGTCCCTCCTTCCACAATGCTGGACTACCTGCTGAAAGGGCCAGGACCTTCTCTCTTGGCTCCTGAGAGAGCTGAAGACATGTGCTGTTGACTCCCAGTAGTGTTCACAAGATGCGTTCTCTGGATGACCTCCTAGCCCTGTGGCAGACAAGTCTCCGTAGAAACTCGCTGCCAGCTCAGTACACATGCTAACTAAAACCTGTACTGGGGTAGGTGCTCCAGATGTGCTGGTTCACCCTAGGTAACCACTTGCGATGTATATCTTCAGCAAAATAATTTTCCTGTTGGTAAACTGCGTCTTCCTTGGGCAGAGGGCCCTCTGCTCCAGTTACCATGTTTGTAGAAACTCCTCCCCCATTGGGTAGGACCTACCTTGGGACTTCTCCACATGACTCACTTCTGACGAAAAAGAGTCAGCAATACTATGTGACATAATTCCACATAGTATTCCCCTCTGGGCAGGGTGTGGTCTCTGCGGTGTCTACCCCATGGCATGGGCGTGACAAAAGTATATATTTAAAGGGTCAATTCAGGTAGAAATACTGCAGATTTTCCCTTTTTACAGTGTAGTCTGTTTTTTTACCATACATACCAAAAAAATAAAAAAAATAAATTCGATTTATTATTATGGGTGACCAGACTGCAAGTTTCAACCATCTAACAGCAAACCTACATGGCTAAAATTTTGTTTTATTTCTATGCTATTTATTTATTTATTTTTGTCCCCAGTAGCACAGCTCTTTCCCCAGCACTGATGTTTTTTTATGCAGAGAGTCATATTTCATGTGTCTGCCCCTCCACTGCGCGGGAAAATGCCGTCTCCTGACTGAGCAACCTCCTCTGATAAATGACTGACGAGGGCCTGCTACACTTTATTAAAAAGTAATAACAATTTTTGTAGGCTCCCTTCATGTTGTAAGGGGCCCATGAATCAAGGGACATTGTCTGTCTGTATCTGATAAATGCATCGTTTACCATCTGAGGAGTTATTTAGGACTGGCTATTAATTTAAATCACATTTATCTCCACTGAATAGGGCCAAGAGCTGTGATAGGACTGCAAACGATGACACCAGCAGCTAACTGGGGCCTTATTTATTGCTACAGCTAGTGAAACAAAAACTCAATATGCTAAACAGTGTCTGCCAATCACTCTAGTCAATCTTGACCCACCAGTTAGACAATCTATTCCTCATAAAATATACATCTGCTTCTCTAGTGCCTGTGGCAATAAGAGACTCAGAAACAGAAAGAGAAAAAGACAGCATTAGATCAGTCACTTCCCAAGCAATGATAAACTTAATTTCAAATGTGATTTAGGTTAAAGCAATGCAATTACATTGACATTGGAATGTGTTGTAGGGACTGAATCACAAATTCTGTACATGCAAATTACAAACTAACATATGTCTTAAACACTGAATAATGATTGTGTTTCTATATGTGTTGGCGAGAATAGCATGTTAACCCTGAGATGCAGGAGATAAGGTCCAAAATAATGTACAAAAATGTATAAGACATTTTTAAGCATTCAAGGTGTGACCTCCATGGGTGATTACCACTGAACATTACTGTTGACTCTTTGTGACTGTCCTCTGTATTTCATTATCTGTGGCTGAGTTTGCATACGGTCGATAATAAAGTCCGTTCTTTAGGTATGAATGGTTGAATAAATTCCCTGATTCCGCCAATACTTCATAAAGGAATGTGGACATCATATGGGATGTTGTCCTGTGACCCAAATATATGACGTGGTAACAACAACAGTGACTTAACTAATTTACTCTGGTTTTGTTAAATGAGTACAATTTAAACAGAAGGAACAACTTTCTCTGGATACAGTACATAGCACTTACAGTTGAAAAGAGCTGGCCAACTCACTGTTCTCTTTTTTAATTGTATTTTTTAATACAGTGTTTTGAATCTGATGTTCCCTCAGCTCCCTTGGGATCCTGACTTATTTTACTGTGAATTCGATGACAGTATGTCAAATGCTCTTCAACTGAAATTGGTCTGTGCTTACCAAAATTCGAACCATTGCCTCCATTGTCCTAAGCTTGAAGTGCGTACATATGGGCAAGTGTGTGCTCCAGTTTCCGGGTGAAATGTCCACAAAGTGGCACCAAAAGCGAGTTGTTTTTAGTTGTAATACAGTGAAGAGAAATGCATTTTTTATGCATTTTGAAAGATTCAACATTCTAAACAAGTTCAGGCTGCATAGAGGGGACTGTTGCATTGTTCATATTATTACAGATTGTTCTGCACCAGGTGAAGTTTCAGTGCATAAACGGTAAGGCAATGCTTTTTCCCCCTCTGCTCTAGTGTACTAAGGGGCTGCCATGCCTTGTTAAAACTGTATGTTTACTGTTTCAATATTGTTTTGAATGTTGCCTGTATGCTTACATAAGATATAGCCTATTGCAACAGTTCTTACTAGGAGAAGAAATTAGATAGTAAGCAATTTTGGGTTCGGTCGGGTTCTGGCTTAAAATCTGACGGTATCATTCGGGCCGGTTAGGGTCAGGCCACATAGTCTCAGGTACTGGATTGGTATTAATTTTAAGGCCCGTTCAGACCTATATAATGTAGTAGGTCATCTCTCCTACTGTTTTATGAACACTGATGATTCAGATTTAATAATTTGACCTAATGCTTTTGTCATAGACTACTAAGTATACATATTACACAGACATGGGGACTGTGTTTTTTTAATGACAAAATACATTAAAATAGGCTGACAAAAGTGTTGATGCACCAAGAACCTCTAGAATATCTGGACAGATGTGTAACTCTTTCAAAATTCATCATTTTGTGTATTAAAAGGGAAGACATCTGATGCAATCAAATTTCCCAGGACCTACTGACATATTTACCCATTTCCAGAGAATGAGACTGTGGTGGTCTCTCTCATATCCTGTCTTGGCCAGAGGTTATGAAAACATTCAGAAAGACACATGGGTGTCTGTGTAAAGCCACCGCAAAATGATATACGTAAGTGGCAAGATTGTCTTACCCTAATTTTTTGTCATGTGTGTGGCAAGTTTCAATATATGAGTATAATCTGTATGAGTATAATCTCCAACAATGTCAAACTCTATTTGTAGAAGTTGAAATATTTATATTGTCCCTACAAAGCCACACTTTACAATGTATGTATTTCATTAGATTAGAAACAGAATATAAAAGCAAATTCATTTTGGAATCTGCAAATAAATGATGCTAGACACCTTTTATCAGAAATACTTTTTATGAGCTATTACTTTGTTTCAGTGACCTTTAACCAACTGATGTCAAATAGGTTTTCATAGGTTTATAACAAACTGGTTTTAATAGATGTATGTCAGTTCCCCTCAAGTTCACACAGGTGTCTTAGAAGAGTAACCACAGGTGTGTTGTATCACATTAACTACATTTTTACTGACTTTCTGTCTTAATTTTAAAGTATCTATTGTTTTGTCATTTAACCCAATATAGAAAATCAAAATGTGCTTCATGAGTTAACATCATAATTCAGCCTGATTTCATGACACTTCCGTTACAATAGCAACATTTTTGCAAAGCAAATATGCATGCTTAGTTGCACATTTGGCTGCAGTTTCCTAGTGAAATGTCCACCAGGGGGCACCAAACATTTGTGAAATGATGATGTAATCAGACAAGGTTTTTAAGGTGAATATTAGATGGAGGTTTTAATCAATATAACATACCTCCCTAACCTAATCAACACCTAAACCTAACCGATAGTGTTTTAAAAGCAAATTTGACATAAAATGTACATTAGGTAACGAAAGCAACCATTTAATTCTGTGTCGCTTCTATGGCACTTTCACTTCACTTTCGTTTTTGAGTCTAAAGTCCTAAACTCACATTGGAAATTGTCTGTAAATGTAGGTGATTCTGTAATAAGCGTTAAAATTGATCGTTTTATTAAATGATGCATTACAGTAAAAGTGTTTCAATATTATAACCAGTGATTTGTGTAAAAGTGAATAAAATCACAGTTGTTGTACCACTTCTAGTGTTCATTTCACAAGGATACTACAGAAAATCTTCGTAAAATTCAGTTTGCAAAAATGTAATTATAGTAACGTTCATTCTATGAGACTAGGTTGCTGAAATGAACATGTTTTATTTGATTCAAACATTATTTGATTCAATATTTAATCATTGAAACCAATAAATCGGTCTGAATACATCAGGTGACACCAACAAAACAAAATTTAAGGGTTAGCTCAGGTAAAAATAGTTCATTAAGTTAACAGTTGCCACGTATTACAATTGTCAAACCTCTTTTTGTAAAATGTTTAGCTTGAAGCATGTCCCTTTGCAATCTTTCTTTAACATAAATGCCAAAACATTAGTCATCTGATGTGTCCAAATACAATTCAAATATATTTATATTTTTTTGGACAAATTCACACTATTCAGAACATATTTTCTAAGGTTTCTAAAATGTAGTGTCACCGCTTTGAAAATAACTACACGTTACCACTGGTCATATTCCTGCCATTAATAAGAAGTCATAACCAATGCCAGATGCCTGAGTTTTAGATATTTGTTTGTAACTGTGAAGAGGTTAAGTTTGAAAGTGGCCTCTGAACTCGAGGAACCGACACAAATTAAACTGCCGCCCATAAACAACAGCAGTTCCACATCTATGATTTAGAGAAAATTAAAGCGAGAGCATGTGAGATCTGACTGTTTAGGCTAACCTGGTGTACAACTTGAGCATATATGTACAAACTACCTCATGTTTGCCTAACCTTGCGCTGGACTCTGAGAGGCTGTGCCGGTAATTGAAACACAACAGAATTAAGTTACAAATATCTGACAGGCCTCTGTGTGCATTGTAAAACCCCTGACACTCCCTGGGTTAGCACATATTTTCTTTTAATAAGTTTTTCATTTGCTTCCCTATGTCTACAATCAATACATATAAGTGTGTCTTGTGAGGCTATTCTGTCTGGTGTTAAACGTGTGTGCTAAGCCTGTTATGACGTGCCTCCCACGCAGAATGAAAATAATTAATCAAACACAGTCTGTTAGATCTACACATTGACCTCAATGAACCTCACACATATCAACCAACATTGCGACACATTGAAATATATTACATATATATTGCTTGCCTTGATATGACCACAAAATCTTTGAAGTAACTTTAGACGAAGGTTTCACGATTGTGTGAGTGTGAGAATGACTTGTCCTCCCCTCAGACTGTGTGTGTGGTGCAGACAGTGTTTGCCTCATGATTAATGGTGCAGGGGTTGACAGCAGGCCAAGCCTTGTGTTCCTCTTGGGCGTTGGGTTGTTCTCCAGCCCAGGTGAAGGGTGCTGGAGGATGCAGTGGTTGCCTGCGGGATGCAGGTGTGTTTGGAGGAGCCCCTACATAGCTCCAGCTCTACATATCATCACTTGCCAATCACAGAAAACCTCCTCTTTCCTGGCCTGTTTTAGTAATTAAGACCTCACGTGTTGATGGCATAGTCTAATTTTCAGATTTAGAAGCTTGGACATCTTAACACTCTTAATGGGTTAGTTCAACATAAAAATTTAAATTCTGTTATAATTTTGAAAGTAACTCACTGTAACAGGATTAATGGGAAGGAGGAGGAGAGAATCGGCTTGATAATATAAATGATATTTAATTAAGACCTTAAACCAAAAGACACAAACACACGCATAGGACAGACAGCTGCCTGTAAACGCTCTCTCTCTCGCACCACCATCCGCAGTCGGCCTTTATCCCTCTCGGAGACTTGATTAGCCTGATAAGGGGCCGGGTGTGTAGAATCACGACCTGGCCCCGCCCTCCGCCCTGTCAAACTCACTTTAAAGCTTAAAGAATGTCCCAAAAGTGTCTTGGAAGTCTCCTGTGAAGACTGCGAATGAGCTTCTCTCACAACACTGTTTCTTACCATAACCTATCAAATGCCTTCAGAAGGCTTGGAATATGATGCACGAGTCATATTGACAACTTTTTTGATACCTTTGGGGGCAGCAGGTATTGTAGTAAAATTGCTGTTCCACAAAGAACCTTTTATGTAGTAGATTAAAATAAATATATAGATAAATAGATAAAGCAAAAAATTTTACTGAACTATGCTGAAAACAGCTACTTGAAAACTCTCCAACTGCTCCAACTTGAAATGTATCCAACTGCTCTAGCTTGTTGGATACTATTCTGGATGATTTTGCAACTTTGTATTGCAACAGTTTTCCTGTTGCCATCTACTTAGATTCGATGACTTGTAGTATTTCACATTTGAAAGTTGCATAACATCATCTGCTAAGTAAATAAATACATGTAAATGTACATATTTGAACTGGTGTTTTAAATGTGCATCATTTCTGCACCACTAGTGTCAACAAATGGAAACACAAACGTAATTAAAGTTTTCAAACAGGCTTTCCAAGCACTCCTTTGATCTGCCATTGGTCTACAAATATATAGTCCCGTCCCAAACTTTGGTTGAGACAGTTTTGCTGTTTTAGGCTGGTTGAGATGATCAAACAAACAGAGTAATGTTTTGATTGTGTCACAGCGCCACAGTGTTTACACTTTTCAGGGGGAACAACCAATAAGTGTCTTGATTAAAATATTATGTTCAGCAAGGAGAAAGTATTTTAACATAAAAAAAGTATACACTTCAACTTCTAAAGAACCTAGGAACAAATATTCTGATCTGAAAAACATAACCATATAGCCATCTCAAGAACTCCAATAACCACCGAATAACCTTTATTTTCAAAACCTCAACAAAAGCTAATCTACACTTGCTACAAAAAGTAAATAAAAAATACAATAGTAATAAAAGGTTCATCATATTAATCAATCTGGATTAGTATGAATGATCTCTCTCTCACTCGCTGTATGTGTATATATATATATATATATATATATATATATATATATATATATATATATAGTACTGTGCTGTTATGTACAAACACTTTTTTGTGAGAATCCTCTTTCAAACAAATCAACATCAGCCAAATATATATTAAAACTGATTGTGACAGTCAAGTGACAGTGGAAGTACAAGACTTGGGTCTGCAATGTTTTCTACAAACCATTTGAAAGAACTCAGAAATCCTGTTTTTCAGTATACAAGCCACAATACTCACTGTACTATGAGAGCAGCCTTCAAAATCTAGAGCACAAAACAGACACTAGATGGCTGCAGATAATGGAGTTGAGCACTAATGAATCGCCCAATCCACTGTGCTCTGAACTGCACAAAGCTCAGGACAGGAGACACATGGCTCATCACAATAAACACATCCCATAATTCACCTTTGCATTCTGAGGACATGTGTGCAGGTTAGAGACAGTGACAAAAATGTTGAATCTACAATCTACGCCCATGTGTATACATTTTAGTGTTTTACCCAGAATACGTATGTATATATATATATATATATATATATATATATATATATATATATATATATATATATATATATATACAGTGGGTACGGAAAGTATTCAGACCCCCTTACATTTTTCACTCTTTGTTATATTGCAGCCATTTGCTAAAATCATTTAAGTTCATTTTTTTCCTCATTATTGTACACACAGCACCCCATATTGACAGAAAAACACAGAATTGTTGACATTTTTGCACATTTATTAAAAAAGAAAAACTGAAATATCACATGGTCCTAAGTATTCAGACCCTTTGATGTGACACTAATATATTTAACTCAGGTGCTGTCCATTTCTTCTGATCATCCTTGAGATGGTTCTACACCTTCAATTGAGTCCAGCTGTGTTTGATTATACTGATTGGACTTGATTAGGAAAGCCACACACCTCTCTATAAAAGACCTTACAGCTCACAGTGCATGTCAGAGCAAATGAGAATCATGAGGTCAAAGGAACTGCCTGAAGAGCTCAGTGACAGAATTGTGGCAAGGCAAAGATCTGGCCAAGGTTACAAAAAAAATTTCTGCTGCCCTTAAGGTTCATAAGAGCACAGTGGCCTCCATAATCCTTAAATGGAAGACGTTTGGGACGACCAGAACCCTTCCTAGAGCTGACCGTCTAGCCAAACTGAGCTATAGGGGGAGAAGAACCTTGGTGAGAGAGGTAAAGAAGAACCCAAAGATCACTGTGGCTGAGCTCCAGAGATGCAGTCGGGAGATGGGAGAAAGTTGTAGTAAGTCAACCATCACTGCAGCCATCCACCAGTCGGGGCTTTATGACAGAGTGGCCCGACGGAAGCCTCTCCTCAGTACAAGACACATGAAAGCCTGCATGGAGTTTGATAAAAAACACCTGACGGACTCCAAGATGGTGATAAATAAGATTCTCTGGTCTGATGAGACCAAGATAGAACTTTTTAGGCCTTAATTCTAAGTGGTATGTGTGGAGAAAACCAGGCACTGCTCATCACCTGTCCAATACAGTCTCAACAGTGAAGCATGGTGGTGGCAGCATCATGCTGTGGGGGTGTTTTTCAGCTGCAGGGACAGGACGACTGGTTGCAATCGAGGGAAAGATGAATGTGGCCAAGTACAGGGATATCCTGGACGAAAACCTTCTCCAGAGTGCTCTGGACCTCAGACTGGGACGAAGGTTCACCTTCCAACAAGACAATGACCCTAAGCACACCGCTAAAATAACGAAGGAGTGGCTTCACAACAACTCCGTGACTGTTCTTGAATTGCCCAGCCAGAGCCCTGACTTAAACCCAATTGAGCATCTCTGGAGAGACCTGAAAATGGCTGTCCACCAACGTTTACCATCCAACCTGACAGAACTGGAGAGGATCTGCAAGGAGGAATGGCAGAGGATACCCAAATCCAGATGTGAAAAACTTGTTGCATCTTTCCCAAAAAGACTCATGGCTGTATTAGATCAAAAGGGTGCTTCTACTAAATACTGAACAAAGGGTCTGAATACTTAGGACCATGTGATATTTCAGTTTTTCTTTTTTAATAAATGTGCAAAAATGTGAACAATTCTGTGTTTTTCTGTCAATATGGGGTACT
The DNA here is from genome assembly GCF_025860055.1 of Xyrauchen texanus. Lineage (NCBI taxonomy): Eukaryota > Metazoa > Chordata > Actinopteri > Cypriniformes > Catostomidae > Xyrauchen > Xyrauchen texanus. The sequence goes on from NC_068290.1 coordinate 36,447,737, forward strand.
GTGTGTACAATAATGAGGAAAAAAAAATGAACTTAAATGATTTTAGCAAATGGCTGCAATATAACAAAGAGTGAAAAATGTAAGGGGGTCTGAATACTTTCCGTACCCACTGTGTATATATATTTATATATATATATATATATATATATTTTTTTTATTTTTTTTATTTTTTTTAATCAAGTAAAAAAATAATTTTAACACAATATTTAAATATAACAGTATTAGTGAAAATCCTGTTTGAGATGAATTAAGAGAGACAATTTGTTAATTTGTTTTTTATTGTGTGTTGTTTCCATTTAAGGGAGTGGTGGTGGCGTAGTGGGCTAAAGCACTAAACTGTTAGGCAGAAGGTTGTAGGTTTGATCCCCACAGCCACCGCCATTGTGTCCTTGAGCAAGGCACTTAACTCCAGGTTGCTCCGGGGATTGTCCCTGTAATAAGTGCACTGTAAGTCGCTTTGCATAAATGCGTCTGCCAAATGCATAAATGTAAATGTAAGATGTATTTTGTCAAATTGATAAAAAAGTGCAAAATGTCACTTAACTGTATGTATTTAAGATATATACACTATCTATACTACTATATCTATATACTAGATATATACTACTCTGTCTTACCTTAGCAAGACAACAGGGTCTGACATTTTATTAACAAAAAAAACATTAATAATAATAATTTAATTAACCACAAATCTGGTTTAACAAAGTGTTTTCAGAGTGTTTCATTTCTAAAAGTCAAAAATGCCAAAAGTGTCTATAGCTGAAGAAATAGCATAAAAGATAAAGTCTTTGTATCCAATAAATCATATTGGTGATGCAACACTGATCTTCTTATTAGTTCTATGTCATTGATTTGTAGGCTTTTGTGGGTATCAAAATGTCCTAATCCCGTTGTAAGAAGTTAGAATTCAGTAAATGTATTGTAGAAGAAACCAGCACAGAGAGGGGAAATCTATGGAAGTAATAACAGATTTTCTAGGCTACAATAATTTATTTGAGGTTGTGTTAAAACTGTAGTCTGGGAGAAAATGGGGATATACATCTCTTTCCTTTGGTGGAGATTACGCTATTTCACAATCAATAGAGCAGTCAGAATACATTTTTATTGGGTGCATTACACTGCAAATGAATTGTAGAGCCGGGCAAAGCCAATTGGATGTGTGATGGAATATGTGTGAGCAGTGCTTTGACAATGCGTTACATTTCCAGAACATGTAGATTAATGGTGTTCAGCCCATGCCACATCTCTGCTATTTATTAGACTCCATTATACCACACTCATGGGCCTTGTGCGAATGTATCAAGAGCAATTGATTATCTTTAACTGAGAGGATCTTTATCTCTCCACAGGAAGTGGAGAGAGTATTTTAAATATGTTCCACTTGGCTCTGTAATATTTTTCACCTTAAAATGCAATTGCCGCCTTTATTTATGGTGTGAATGCTACACTGCTGTGGAAGTCCTAAGAAAGTGAAGTCTTTATCTGGCTGAATTCAGACAGTTTTATAAAGACTCTTGAAAGACTTATGTGGATTTGTCTGGTGAGAGATCATAGCATTGGCATCTTTGAGAGATTACATTAAAGCACAGTAGCATTAAATGCATGTCTCATAAAGCCTTCGTTTATTTGCAAAACCAGCGTTACAACCCAAAAACTGGGTTGAGCCTGTTAGGTCATTTTAATTGGTTGTTTTTCTCAGTACTGGGTACATTTTGTGTTACCCAGCCGCTGACTAAGTGGCTGGGTCATTATCACTGGCAGTTGAAACAATATGCCCCTCCCTCTCACCTCAAGTTTCAACAAACAGTTGCTGCAAGACACCGGACTTTCTCTTCAAGAGTTTAGACTCATAAAGATGTCTTTACATTCCAGACTCAAATTATACAAATGCAGGTATCTCCAGACATCCACACACACATGCTCTTGACTTGCACATCCACTGTTGTTGTTTTTACCTTCATCTCCTGATGTTTAGTGATGATTACATCATCTTCTTAGCAAATCTTTGTGACAGCAATGGCTCAAATGTGAGTGTTGCCACCTTGTGGACCCAATAATTAGTGCAAATAATTCCAGGTGCATGTGCAAACTGGGTGTTCAGAGTTCACGTCTGACCAAAGCATGCTTTTGGGCTTTACCTGCCGTGGTCTGTTTAGATTGTCTTCAGGAGTGAGCGGTTTTCAGCATGGACAAACTGGTGGATTTATTTGGTGACATAGGTTTGTGTGGCAAGAGCGTGGACGAGCATTTGTCTGGAAAGAACGTAAGTGGTAAGGGTTCTCACCTGAAATGAATTTCTGGAAATTGCTTGTTTCTGGGTTCGCAGTGCGAGACGGGGGAAATAAAAAGGGCCAGACCTCAGAGTGTGGGATGAGAGAGAGACACACTCCAGACACTATGTGTGTGTAGATCGCCCGGCCTCAACGATAGATTGATGTTTCTCTGTTACGCCTTATGTGAACGTGTTTATTGTTTTGTGTATTAATAAAATAGACATTCTTGAGTTGTAACACATGATCCCACCCAGGAAATGTTCAGCACTTGATAGGACTTGTATGCCAATATTTTTTCAATATTATTATTTTTATTTATTTATTTTTCAATATTTTTTCATTTTATACAGTTACAAATGTTGTGAAATTATAAAAAAGAGTGAGCAATTTTGCATTCAGGTTCATACGTGTAGGTACTGGCCGGGTTGTATCACATGATCTCGGGTACAGGCCAGGTTTGGGCTTTAACTAAAAGTCCATATGCAGACCTCTAAGATAATAACATCACGTCTCTTTCTGGTATACTTGTGTCTGTCATGCGTAAATTATGAGGTGTGCAGATGTTACATCAACAAACAATGAAGCTAAAAGATTGGATATTACTATACACAAACATTTACCGTGTGTATTTTAAAGTGCATTGCCTTCCCCAGTGTACTTTTATTGTATGTGCCATGTGTTAACTGCGATCACCCTAAAAAAATAAATATGTGAAAATCTGAGGGACGAGTTGACATTATGTTCTGTGGTAATCAGCATTATGTTACAAATGTTGACGATAGAGTGTAACTTGTACTAAACCCGGTACATTCCTTTAAACTTTACCCCTTACAGAAGAACTGTTTACTGGATATGCATTTAAGCATGTTACAATGTCTATGACGCCAACTGAGCAGCAAATTTCTTATGAGGTGCACCTGAAACCCCCATCCATTTCCCTATTGCAGCAGAGGCCTATGGGACTGCTAGCCTGAAACGGCCTGCGGGTTGAGCCACCCATATCATCTCCCATCCTGCTACTTATCTCATATATGTTATACAAATGAAGCACAAACCTAATTCAATTGTATGTGATATACTTGCATTTTAAAGGCCTTGGCAGGCTGGGAAGCTCTGGCAACTTTTTTCATGATTGCGTTCCTCAGCACGAGGCGTCTGATGACTTTGTTGAGGTGGAACAGCGAAAGGAGAGCAGGCCTGGTGTGCTGGGGAAGATACCACCATCCCCCGGAGTGATATTTGTATTCTCTGAGCCCTGTCTCTGCTTTTTTTCCTCAATCTCTCTTTTAGTCCTCCCGAAGCTGTAAATTGGATTTGGCATGGAGTTGTGCTCCTGAACACACTGAGGAGAAGACTCCATCTGATCTGGAGAAGCACAACACTCATTTAGAGGCTCAGCAACACAGTTGTGTTTTGTTTTAAAGAATATGACTTTTTCTGTTGGTCTCCATTGTCTGTGGTATGTGGTATGTTTGTAGACTGTATATTATCTTGATGCTAGTGTTTTATGATAAAGTGGCTTATGTCTTGTTCTGCATGGAATAACAAAACTATAGTTTCTCCAATGGTCCTTTGCAGCACATTTAAAGGGATAGTTCACCCAAAAATGTTGTCATCATTTACTCATCTTCATATTGGTCCTAACCTGTATTACTTTATTTCCTTCTCTGAACACAAACAGAAATGTTAAACATAAGTTAGCCTCAGTCATCATTTACTTTCACTGCATCTTTTTTTCCTGAACATATTGCCTAACATCTCCTTTTGTGCTCCATGGATGAAAGAAAGGCATGTGCATTTGGAATAACATCAGGGTGAGTATAATGACAGAATTTTCATTTTAGGGTGAACTATCCATTTCAGCTCAGCAAAGATTGCTCTATTTATCAAGATTCTTTATAGGGTTCTTAAAGGAATATTCAGAAAATTCCTATATGTTAAATGATGCTACATCCATGCCGCTAGGTGTCAGTGTAAGTCATAGATGACAAAAATACAAAACTTACTGTAAAAACAAATAATTATATAGCTGTAAATAAAAATTTTTTTTAAACAAAAGTCCCTGCAAAAGGGAGTTATCTCCCACAGACAACACTGCTCAAAACTACAAGAAACGGGCTGTTTGTAGTCCAGCCATTTCTTCTGTAAAGTATCTACGTCATTATGTAACACATTTGCATAATGCCAACCTAAGGGCTATTTTGGCTTGCCCTCAAACAAATGTAGTTATAGCCAGACCAGGATGAGTTGGGCTAGTGTTGTTGCTATGTCGAGAAGACGCTGTTTTCTTCACTACGAAAGCAAAACCTATTTATTTGAACTTCTAAAGGCAGACGAATTGAAGTATCAGTGGTAAAAAAATTAAACTACAAACAATGCCGGATTTTCAAGAAGGTTACTCCTGAAAGATGGTGCAGTTCCCACTTTGTTGGGACAATCTGATGCTTCAAGATCACAACCTGTAACTATGCTTGATTATTTGTGGATTTATCTGCTATAGAGAGTTCAAAAGTGGAGTTTTGTGTTGTAGCTACGGTGTACAACCAGTGCCCAGCTGTATGTCTCTGCTAACCTGCTATCTAATGTTATTGTGTTGAAGTAGTTTTGCTAATCAGCTATGGTTCCACTTTTATCTACATTTGTGTAGAATTATGCAGATTGTTTGTTGTTCTTACTATCATAAATAGTGATCAAGTTTGGAGATGGATTAATACAAATGCTCATTTTATGCCTGCAATACACGGTAGTGCTCGGATAACTTGCTATGTAATGTTATTGTTTAGGTAGGAGTTTACTATTCAGCTGAGGGCTGGCTTTTACCTAAAACTGTTTAAAAAAATAGTCAATCTCAAGGGTCTTATTTAATTATATAACTACTAGCTGTAATGATATGGCCACTATCGGTAGTACACAGCTAACTAACTCTCTAATACACCCGGTAATGTCCAACCGGGAATAATCCTCTTTTCTCCTTCCATATCTCGGGTGAAAAAAGATCAGCTACACCCATTCCAGCAAAAGATGACTAACTTAGATGTCTTTTATCTGAATATTTATTAGGATTTATAACAGTGTACTTGTAAGAAAGCTATACAATTAAAACTTACCACTGTGAAACGTCCTGCTCTAGTCGTGCTTGCAATGGTGGTTCGGGTCGATCAGTTTGTTCTTCCAAACCTTTATTATTTCATTCATTATCGGACTGAGGGAGCTGTACGGCATGGTTACCACAGTTACAAAAGTGTTTACAGAGCTGCTCACGAAGCCTCGGGAGCTGAAATTCGGGTTATGGTAAGGGACGTTACATTTCCAACACATGCTCTATGCAGTTGACCAATCACAACAGACGTAGGCTAGCTGACAAATCAGAACAGACTGGGCTTTTTGGAAAGGGGGCTTTAAAGAGACAGCTGGAAAATCAGAGCATTTCAGCCAGAGTATGAAGAGCAGGAAAAGAAATGTACAGTGTGAGAAAAAGTATGTGTTTTTTGGTTATTAAACATTTGTATTGATTCCAGTCAAAGATTAAATAAACATGTTATCAAATTGTATAATCAAATTATAGGAACTTAAAACCCTTCCCTCCAAATATCACCCCCCACCCCCAACACAAACACACACCTCAGTGGTCTGATAATACATTTATAATGACATATAAATAAACAATAAATCGGCAAAGTATTTAAAATAAAAAAAACAATAAGAATAGACACAAACATTTAATACCTCCCTCCACTCTCTCCCTCCGAGACCCCTCCAAAAAAATCCAAATAACTGCCCCATTTTTTATTAAATAAACCCATGTTGCCTAGCTTTCTATATATCATCCCCACTAATGCCACCACCCTGCCCAACTCTGTGCACCACTCCTGGAATGAAGGTGCTCCAGCTGACTTCCATCCCCTAAGGATGACCTGTCTTCCGATCATTACACCAGCCAGGTGTCCAATAGAATTGATTTAAAATCTTAAATTGGATCAGACGCACCCTTGCATCTGAATTAGCAGGGAGTAATACACTGATGCCTCATAACCTTTTCCAAAGGCAGTAATCACCACTTCCAGACTATCTGCCACTTTAGGGGGGTGTATTGTACCCCCCAAAATAGTACAGAGCAGGTGGCACAGCTGTAAATACCTAAATAACTGAGATCTGGGAATCCGAAAATGTTGAACCATATTTTCAAAAGATTTCAACACTCCACTCTCATATAGGTCACCGAGTGTATTAAACTCCCACACAATCCACTCTGACCAACAAAAAGGGACTTATTAATATGTAATTTTGGGTTCATCCACATGCTCGAGGCAACATTTAAATAAATGTCAGAAATAAACACTGATTAAAATTGTCCAAACCGTGTGCAAATGCGAGATAATGGTCTTTGACTTAACTTCTCCAATTAGTTTAATAGAAAGGCTTTACAATGACAAAATAGGGGTAAGAACTTATTGTTCAACACAAAACCAGGGAGGGTCTCTCTCAGGAGGAAGTGACCAATGAGCCAAATGTCTGAGACCAAATGCATAATAAAACAAAATCTTGGGTAGGTCTAGCCCACCTTTGTCAATTGGCCTATAGATTATTTTCTGTTCCATAAATTTATGTAATCTGGGACTCTTACCATTCAAAATGAAGGACTTCGCTATGCTATCAAATTGCTTGAAATAAGAGAGGGGTACATCTACTCTACCGGTCATATACAGTTGTGGAGTGGAGGGGGGCGGGGCCGGGTCGGAATATCGCGCGCCCGGTCCCCAATCGGCCTGATGAGGCGCGCGAGGGATAAAGGCGGCCGGTGACAATTGTTCGAGAGAGAGAGAAATACGGGCATGTCCGTCATGTGTGTTTATGTTTGTGCTTTGAGTTTTGAGTTTTATTAAATATGGTTTATGTTGACAAGCCGGTTCTCGCCTCCTCCTTGCCCATCCTTTAACTGTTTTACAACAGTATATATATATATATACTGTATATATATATATATATATATATATATATATATATATATATATATATATATATATATATATATACACATTTATTTATTACTTTTTTCAAATTATAGAATAATAGTAAAGTCATCAAAACTATGGAATAACATAAATGGAACTATGAGAATTATGTTGTGACTAAACAAAATACAAAATAAATCAAAACTATGTTATATTTTAGCATCTTCAAAATAGTCACCCTTTGCATGTACTCTTGACATTTTCTCAACCAACTTCTTGAGGTATCACCCTGGAATGATTTTTAAACAGTATTGAATGAGTTCCCATCTATATTGGGCACTTATTGGTTGCTTTTCTTTATTATTTGGTTCAAGTCATCAATTTCTTGACAGAAAGAGGGCAACCCTACCAGGTGCCCCTGCCTAGAGTAAAATAATCTGAAAGTAACCCAAACCCGAATATTTCCAAAATCTTAAAAAGATAATCCCATTCTACCATATCAAACACCTTTTCAGTGTCAAGTGAGATGGCAGTGACCGGAGTCTGATCAATATCAACTGACCACATGATTTTGATGAGACGCCTAATGTTATCAGAAGAGCTGCGGCCCCAAATAAATCCCACCTGATCTATATGTATAAGAGATGTCATAACTTTACTTAATCAGTTAGCCAAAATTTTTGATAAGATTTTTACATCAAGCTGGATCAGGGAAATTGGATGGTAACTCTCACGCACACTTGGATCTTTGTCCTTTTTAAGAATCAGACTGATCCGGGCTTGTGTTGTGGTTGGCGGAAGCTTTCCATTCTTTAATAGTTCCATATAAACTTCTAACAAAATTGGAGCCAGTTCTGTAGCATAAGATCTAAAAAAATCAGCGGCAAAGCCATCTGGCCCTGGAGCCTTGCCTGTAGGCAAAGCCTTAATAACCTCACCAAGCTCCTCCAAGGTTATCTCAGAATCAAGTAAATTTTTTTGCTCAGTCGTCAGTTTAGGGAGATCTAATAGATCCACAAAGATTTGAATATCTTCATCAGTAGACGAAGATGTGGAACTATAGTGATCAAGATAGAATTATTTAAAAGCATTAAAGGGTAACTAAACACCTGCTCAGAGTCTGACTCCACCCACTAGAAATATTTGAAAATGCAGGAAAAGTGGGCAGACCCCGGCGGGGATAGAGGGAACGAACCGAGACGGGGCTGAGTGGGGGGGGCACCTGAGACTCGTAGTGACGGATTAATTGACAGCTGCTGTCAGACTCTATGTTATTATTATTCCTCACACGGTCGCAAGACGACATGTACATGAATCTGGCGTGGTGAGCTGGAACCTGCTTACGTCAGCTGTCACCGCTTATGTCACGAAGTACCACAACAGCCAATAGGAAAATTCAACTGCAGTAGCCACCGTTCAACCTGAAGAGGGCAGCACTGAGACGTTTTTACACCATATATTGTAGAATTAAAACACTTTATACACAAATGTCAAAAAAATTACTTGAATCAATGACCAGTACTACTAAAGCCCCATGCTTACAGATCATTAACTAAAAAAAGTTGGTTTAGGGTTTAGTTACCCTTTAATAATATCATTGGCCAAGGTAAATATTTCACCACCAGCGGATTTCACTGAGAGAATGGTAGAAAAAAACTCTCTCTGCTTTATATATCTAGCCAAAAGCCTTGTCCCCAACACAGAGTGTGTCTGTCTTGCCCTGAATAGCCAAAACTCCACCTTCCGTGACAAAATATTATTATATCTGTATTTCAATCGGGTCCATTCTCTGAGGCCATCTGATGACATTCGCTGCTTCAGCTCTGCCTCGGCATCTTTAATATTCCCTTCCAGTTCCATGAGTTCTTGTGCTTTTGATTTTTTGGTGAATGAGGCATACTGTATGATCCAAACCCTAAGAACCGTCATAAGTGCCTGCCAAGCCACACCCACAGAGGATACTGAGGACCAGTTGGCTTCCATATAAACATTGATTTCAGCCTTTAACATTTGTTGGAATGTAGGATTTTGCAAAAGGGATACATTAACGCGGCAACTATATGATTTATTTTTCTCTGTATGTGGCAACATCTCTAAACTCACCAGGGTGTGATCTGAGACTAAAATGTTTCCAACTGAGCAATCAGCAACAGATGAAATGAGGGACTTAGATATAAAGAAAAAATCTAATCTAGAATAAATCTTATGGACTGATGAAAAAAATTAGTGCAACAATCAAAACCTGAACTTCCGCCGAACAAACAAACAGAAAAAAGAAAAACGTGCGCCTTAACCTCATGCACAACAGCGCCAACCGGCGTCCATCCATGAATGATCATAATTCACTGAAAATCTTGCTCTTCACCCATTTGAATCTGGCACACATGTGAGAACTTCTTTTTAAAATAAGCGCAACTCAGCAAGCACACCTGACACTGTAAAAGGACAAAAAAGCAGAGGAGAAGGATTAGTGCACAAACATCATTGGCTCTTGCATGTATTGTCACTGTGGCAATCTTCAACCCTGTAATACCTAGGTGGCGCACTCCCCATGCTTTGAAAACCACTGTCCTAAGGTATTGGTTTGTAAAACCTGTTCAATTACACTTCCTTTTTTTTAAAAGAGTGGCAGTTGTAAAGATGTACGCCAATAGTGATTTAAGAGTGATTTGTGTTATTCTGTACATCAATGACTTGCTCTTGATTAATTTACTTTGCATGCAGAAGATCCCATAAGTTTGTGTACCTGTGTAGCCTGATGTAATTAGCACTTTCACATTCATAGTGTTTGATGTTAGAAAAATGCAAATATCAAGATGCTGGAATGTATTGCAAACAAAGACTGTGTATTGCCTATTATTTCAGACAGCAGGGCAGAGAGGATGTTTGTCCTGGGGGATATGTACCAGTGTTTCCAAATCTGATCTGGGTAACAGGATAACAATGAGAAAGGCCTGGTGCATTATTACTCTCTCAAACATGCCATGCTCTCTTAACAATGTAAATATTCATGTTTTCTTTATTTTTATTTTGTTAATTGACATACAGACCTCATTATTTCTGGTTTGAATTCACTTGTGGTGACTGATCTCTGAAAGACATGACACTATTGTGATTGTAAGGATGCTCTCAGATCACTAATAGCTGTTTCTTCTGAGTCTAAGAAAAACTGTTTCACCAACATCATTCCTTTCATCATAAACAACCAAGAGAAGCTTCAAAGGATACATCCCAGTCCGCCTTTTCTGCAGTGTTTTTTAACATCTGAATAACAATGTAAAATGAAATGTGTTGGCATGAATATAATGAACTGTTCAAAAAACAGACCTCCACTGCCAAATACAGATCTGTGTCTAGTGGTATGGTTTCTCAATAAATGCTTCTGAAGCTATGAAGACGTTGGACTGGGGAGGTTACTAACTCGTCTCCAGCACACTTTATATGGATTTTGGAGCATTTTCAAGGAGCAGTTCCTTGAGACAAATGTATTTATCTTTGGTAGAGCATCAGGGCTCCTCGAGGGGGGAGCCTGGGGCCTTGGAGGAAACAATTCCCTTCTGTTAGGTGGCTGCAGGGCATTTAGGGCCACCATGCCAACTGTAAAGGAAAAAAGTGTGTTCTTTATTGACAGATTTCAGCTCTTCTTCTTTTCTTGGACAGAGACAGGCAAATGCAAGTGTGTTTGGTCTCTTAAGACTGGATTGATCAAGGAGTGTGCAATCAGTATAGAACTGAATATGGGACAGAAAACTCAATATGTGATGATGCCATGTAGATGGTGTGTATCTGTGTGCACACTGTAAAAACTGGTAATCTGCAAATGTTATACAATTCTATATTTACTTGATCTAACCCTTAACATGTGTTTTGCTAGCATAACCTAATGTAGCTATGTTGATTCAGACATGTAAATAATATTTCTGACTTGAATCAATCCATTTTTTTTAAGATTACCCCATGAAGTCAATTATTTAGGTTAATACTGTTTTGGAACACCTTGAGGTTAAGTGATGACAGAATTGCTATTTTGAGTGAGCTTTTATATATTAACATAGCAAGCAGTATCACTTTTGTTATTATTTCTTAATCTATTATTTTGGATATTTTATGAGTATGTAATCAAAATGTTTTATGTATTTTTACACAGAATGTGTACAGTATGTATTCAAATTCTTGTTACTAGGGAATTCAGGGAAATAGTTAGTGTGTCTTTTGATGGCACAAATCAGCACCAAATGAGCACAAACAAACAACACCGGTTTGCAGCAATTTGGACAACATGAGGTGGAAAGTGTCACACAGCCAAAAACATAATGTCTAATGTCTCAAACACCAAACCAGCACAAATGCTGAACAAATGAGCACAACCGCATCACAAACAAATTGTATACATTTGGTAATGATTTAATTATATGGGGTGCCAACTTCATGGAGGTGGAAGTGCCTTATATCTTCTGTATGCATTGTGTAATTTTGATGAAAATTCTGCTGTATGTTTGGTAATGGGGGCTGATCACATGGACGTGGCTATTATGGGTCACGGTCATAGCGCCACCAACTGGCAGCAGGAAGTATGACACTTTTGACAGACTTTGAAGTAGCTCTCTTATGAATTGCTTCAAAATTCAATAATGTCAAGACACTGCTGATGTAAAATTGTCAAGGGATATTTTAATTCTTTAATAGTGTTGTCATGGCGACACATTAATTGTTATTATTCCTTTCTTCACCTATTTGGGTGTTTTTGAGGCACTTGGCGTGCTTAAAATTTCATGAAATTATGCACACATATCAGAGTCGTCGGCCATTTTGGCTGGGTAAAATTTCACGCATGGGCGTGTAGGGGTGCTCTGCAGTGCCGCTTTTTAAAATGGGAATGTAACAGTGTCTCTGTAGAAACCCCATTATCACCTAGAGTCACCAAACTTGGTACATATATGGTTCTCATCAAGCTTAACAACTTTCATACTTAAAGTCATTAGCTTGCCCAACAGAAAGTCAGACACTTTGGATTTTCAGAAAATTGCAGGCTCTGAACTTTGAAATACTCCTTCTATAATGTGTCTGATGCCACATTTAGACAACCTTATGCCAAGACATTGAAGATGATATATTTGATAATCTTGATACAGAATGGTGTTTCCATGGCAAGGCATAAAATTTATGGTGATAAATGGGAAACAGGAAGCATCTCATATACAGTGAGGAAAATAAGTATTTGAACACCCTGCTATTTTGCAAGTTCTCCCACTTAGAAATCATGGAGGGGTCTGAAATTGTCATCGTAGGTGCATGTCCACTGTGAGAGACATAATCTAAAAAAAAAATCCAGAAATCACAATGTATGATTTTTTTAACTATTTATTTGTATGATACAGCTGCAAATAAGTATTTGAACACCTGAGAAAATCAATGTTAATATTTGGTACAGTAGCCTTTGTTTGCAATTAAACGTTTCCTGTAGTTTTTCACCAGGTTTGCACACACTGCAGGAGGGATTTTGGCCCACTCCTCCACACAGATCTTCTCTAGATCAGTCAGGTTTCTGGGCTGTCGCTGAGAAACACGGAGTTTGAGCTCCCTCCAAAGATTTTCTATTGGGTTTAGGTCTGGAGACTGGCTAGGCCACGCCAGAACCTTGATATGCTTCTTACAGAGCCACTCCTTGGTTATCCTGGCTGTGTGCTTCAGGTCATTGTCATGTTGAAAGACCCAGCCTCGACCCATCTTCAATGCTCTAACTGAGGGAAGGAGGTTGTTCCCCAAAATCTCACAATACATGGCCCCGGTCATCCTCTCCTTAATACAGTGCAGTCAGCCCTGTCCCATGTGCAGAAAAACACCCCCAAAGCATGATGCTACCACCCCCATACTTCACAGTAGGGATGGTGTTCTTGGGATGGTACTCATCATTCTTCTTCCTCCAAACACGGTTAGTGGAATTATGACCAAAAAGTTCTATTTTGGTCTCATCTGACCACATGACTTTCTCCCATGACTCCTCTGGATCATCCAAATGGTCATTGGCAAACTTAAGACGGGCCTTGACATGTGCTGGTTTAAGCAGGGGAACCTTCCGTGCCATGCATGATTTCAAACCGTGACGCCTTAGTGTATTACCAACAGTAACCTTGGAAACGGTGGTCCCAGCTCTTTTCAGGTCATTGACCAGCTCCTCCCGTGTAGTTCTGGGCTGATTTTTCACCTTTCTTAGGATCATTGAGACCCCACGAGGTGAGATCTTGCACGGAGCCCCAGTCCGAGGGAGATTGACAGTCATGTTTAGCTTCTTCCATTTTCTAATGATTGCTCCAACAGTGGACCTTTTTTCACCAAGCTGCTTGGCGATTTCCCTGTAGCCCTTTCCAGCCTTGTGGAGGTGTACAATTTTGTCTCTAGTGTCTTTGGACAGCTCTTTGGTCTTGGCCATGTTAGTAGTTGGATTCTTACTGATTGTATGGGGTGGACAGGTGTCTTTATGCAGCTAACGACCTCAAACAGGTGCATCTAATTTAGGATAATAAATGGAGTGGAGGTGGACATTTTAAAGGCAGACTAACAGGTCTTTGAGGGTCAGAATTCTAGCTGATAGACAGGTGTTCAAATACTTATTTGCAGCTGTATCATACAAATAAATAGTTAAAGAATCATACATTGTGATTTCTGGATTTTTTTTTTTAGATTATGTCTCTCACAGTGGACATGCACCTACGATGACAATTTCAGACCCCTCCATGATTTCTAAGTGGGAGAACTTGCAAAATAGCAGGGTGTTCAAATACTTATTTTCCTCACTGTATTCTCTGTGCAATGTGTGATTTAGATCAAAATTTAGATGTATGTTTAGTCTTGGGGCTAATTACATGGATGTGAATATTTTGGGTCATGGTCATAGCACCACCTCCTGGCAGCAAAAACTGTGGCTCTGACAACAGACTTATACCCTAACCCCTAATGATTTAGGTCCATATAGCATGATTGCGAGTGTGATATTGCTTATATACAACAGTTTAATGAACAAGTACATTTAAAAAAATTATGAAAAACCGAGTACGGTCATAAAAACGCATTTGAGTATGGAACTACTTTATTATATAGTAGTCATTCACTATAGAAACAGCAATGTTCTCCGCCATTTTAAACAGTATGTATCCAATATGGAAACTCATGTAATAAATCAGTCTGTTGTGTCTCTCAGCTGTGATGAGCCTTAATCCATAAGTTGTCCATTTAAAGCCATTTAAAGCTATTTCCTAGCTTTGGTAATGTATTAGTAATATGAGCGATCAGGGAGCTCTGTTCTGTGTAAACAATGACTAACGGATTCACTTTACGTCACCAAATGGCTCATATTACACACAAAAATTATCTTTTGCCACCAGCTGCTGGCTGACATATGTATTTAATTTTTTATTTATTTATATATACTATATATACACTGATCAGCCACAACATTAAAACAACCTTCCTAATATTGAGTAGGTCCCCCTCATGCTGCCAAAACAGCACCAACCCTTATCTCAGAATAGCATTCTGATATAATATTCTTCTCACCACAATTGAACAGTGCAGTTATCTGAGTTACTGTAGGCTTATTCTCTGTTTACCTCTCTCATCAACAAGGCATTTCCATCCAAAGAACTTCCACTCACTGGATGTTTTTGGCACCATTCAGAGTAAATTCTAGAGTCTGTTGTGTGTGAAAATCCCAGGAAATCAGCAGTTACAGAAATACTCAAACTAGCCCGTCTGGCACTAACAATCATCCATGTGATTTTCTAATCATCAAAACGTGTGGCAGCACTGCAGTGAATACAATCATGCAGATACGGGTTAGGAGCTTCAGTTAATGTTCACATCAACCATCAGAATGGGAAAAACATTTAATCTCAGTGATTTGGACTGTGGCATTATGGTGCCAGATGGGCTGGTTTGAGTATTTCTGTAACTGCTGATCTCCTGGGATTTTCACAGGTTCTGCATGTGATGTGAATGTGATTTTTTTAAAAACTGGTTGGAATCGGACTGATTCATTTATACTTAAAAATAAATAAATAACTAAATTTACAATTTGAACAGGGATTTCTCTGACAAACTTTCTCCATCATGGACTGATACATGTCCTGCTATGAAAAGTGTCTGACTGAAGAGGACAATTCTTCAGATGATCCATAAAGATGTGTACATCTCTAAATGTTTACATACATAAAAGGTTTTATATTTAAATGCTATCAATACATTGTACTTTTATTTTCACACTCTCTGAATATGTACGCATTTGGATTAAGATCACCCTGCAAGATACAATAAGAGTAAAATATAAATGGGAATGAATACAAATAACATGATGATTGTTGCACTTATCCACACATACTGTATGTTATGCTTAATGTCCTTAATAGCTTTCAGTAGTACTATCTTTAAAAGTGTCTTCTACTGATTGAAAACCTCTCAATTCACTAACTCTTTAATCTCTTATGCATTTTTATCCCAACTCTCCATGGAATAGGACATTTGTTAATTAATAATAGTTTAATGCAATGCGTACAAGATAAGGTGAAGTTAGATGGATCACCACTTAATTAATTTACTGCATAATATAAATCTGTTTTCCATCTCACTAGTTTGAATTCATTCAGCTCTGCTTTTAAGACTTCTATTATACCAGCTTCAGCTTTGTCAGGCATCATTATTTTCAAATTGGGCTTGTCGGCTCACAGATTTGAAAAAGAAACCCATTAAAGTTCATCATCCACTAAGAATTATCGCATCCATCTCATGGACATGGTGTGAGATTTTAATCCACAAGATCCACCCATATATAAACTTTTATTCAGATGGTATTCTACGATTAGATACAGAGCAGTTTAGAGTGTTGTGTCAATCACTGACTTGAGAAAATGGAACAGAATAACAAATCACTAGTTCCAACTTCATTTTAAGTCAAATGAGTATCAAAAGAGATAATAGTGAACAACTCATTCACATACTGTATGCATGCATATTTTTTAAATGAATGTGTGTGACTTTTTATTTTAACATATTTTGTTCTATTTCAGAACAAATGCTTAGTTACAGTTCTTACATGAATTCTTTGCATATTTGTAATTTGCTCAAGTATACAGTTTTCTGAGGACTTTCGCTTTTACTTCAGTAAATCTTTTAGAAAATTCATACTTTTACTTAGATACATTTCTCTAGACACTTTCATTACTTTTCTGACCTTACAAAGCAAAAAACAACACAGCTTTAAATGTAAACTGCATGCAGCTCAGTGACAGTGATATCTGATTTGCAGATGAATCGCTTGAGTCAAATCATTTGATTAATTTGATTCTTTTGAATCAGTTAAATCTGTTCTAAAAGTGGTCTGAATGATTAATTTGAAATGTGCCATTCACTGTAAATTTTGCAGACTGATGTAAATGTATGTAACAATTGCAAAATTTGTGCAAATAAAAATGACGTGCTTCATTACACATTTGTCTGCAGTTTCCCAGGGAAATGTCCAGTTGGGGGCGCCAAAATTGAGTGAAATGATGTTGTAAGTTTTTTAAGGTGAATATTAGATGGATGTTTTAATGAGTGAAATGTACCTCCCTACCCTAAGAATTTAACCTAAACCTAACCAATAGTGATCAAATTAAAAGAGACAAAACAGATATCCTTAACCTAAACCAACACCTAAACCTAACCGATAGTGTTTTAAAAGTAGATTCGACATTAAAAGCACATTTACTGAAGCAACCACATCATTTCATGTTACTTCAATGGCACTTTTGCTTAATTTTTACTTGTGTTTCGTGCATCCTTGGCAACAGTTCATAATTAATCAATGATTGATTTGCTGTACATTATCAGGATAGATCACTTGTACATTACAACTGCCATGAAGCTTTTGCAGTGAAATACTCTCAAACCTGCCTCAACAAAAACATCAAAGCACTCTTGAATCTGTGAGCAGAACTCCAGGTAAAGGAGCTCAGCATTCACCACACAAGATCAGGATAGCAGCCGTGTCCAGCCACCAGGCGTCCCAGCATTGTCGGACAACAGGCCAGAGCTCCAAACAGACTGCAGCAGGGCAGAGCGTGACGGGATGAGCTTCTGTTTGCATGTGTTTGCAAGGGAAAACATGCACAATAAGAGGTCCCTTAGCCACTAGGCCCCTGTCACCCCTGGATTTCATTGTCAGCATCCAGAGAGAGAGCATTTTGGCTTGGCCTCTCATGTAATGCTCTTTGGACAAGCAGCTGGGCATGCAATCCTCCAAATCCCACAACACTGCTGGATTTCTTCTGTTTTTGCCTTTCTGTTTTGTGCTGCATTTTGCCGCCTGTATTTTAACTTCAAAAGCACTTCACATTTCATTATGTTAACTAAGATTTGCACTGTATACAGTATTTAAAGGAGGGATGCACTACAGACCACAAAGCAAGGCTTTTGTCTCTGCAGTATTAATGTTCATTGAATATAATTCTGGTACAATGCTTATGAATAACTTAGAACATGTTCAACCCAAAGAACATGCTTTGAGATGTCCTAAAATTATTTTGTGTGTACATTGGCAGATGCCTGTGCCTGTGTGTGCGTTTTGTGTCTGGCTATGGAGCAGTCAAGAGCAAAAACCCCACACTGAGAACCCTTGGGACGAGAGCTGAGGCTCACCGTCTGGAACGAAGTGTGTCGAGGGCATATGTGTACACTACAACCGCAAAATTGATTTGGACAGCTGCTTGACAGAGCCACATGTGTCCCAGGTTAACTTTACAGAGGCCGATGTCAATCCAAACTCACACAGGGACGAAGAGCTACAGTACTAACAGATACTGTACACTACAGTTCACTACAAGGAGAGAAGAAGCAGATATAAATTATCTATGTTTTTGCCATGTTGACTTCTAATGAATGTCTTACATGTATTGTAGACACAATGGCAGATATCTACGGCATTAGATTTAATATATTTAACTGTAGGATGTACCATTAAAGGGCTAGTACACCAAAAATGTAAACATTCTTTCTTAATTTAATCACCTTAAGTCATTTAAAACCCATATTACTTTTTGTATTCATTGGAACACAAATGTAAATGTAGTCCACACTAAAGGTCAGCCGATATTTGATTTTGCTTAAACTGATAACCAAGGTGATGAAAAAGCGGATAACCGATTAACCCACCAATAGATTTTAAAATGTATTTATTTAATGTGTTAAAGCATTTTCTTTCCTTGTCTTTCCATTGCCTTTCTGTACTCTGTCAATCACAGGAATAGAGGCAACAAGAGTAAAAAAAAGTCAATGAAATCGAATCGGTTACTAACGTAACCTCGGTTCTCTCTAGATGAGGGAACGAGTATTGCGTAAGCTAGCTTACGCTACGGGAAAGATTAATCTTTTCTGAGATATTGAAGCCAAAAAATGATCCTTAATTTTGTATCCATTGTCAACGCAGTGCGGCAGCTGCAGACCTTGAGCGGGCTAGCTAGCGAGCTCATTGGTTGCTCTGCGGCAACTGCTGCAGCCTATAGACGAGCTTGGGCGAACTCGCATCCAATGAGAGGCGTCCGCGCGCTCACTGCATCAAAGCCCGCCAAAAAGGGCGTGGCTGGAACCCTGGTTTTCATTGAATGAAGCGAAAAATCGCTCGTGGCGCGAGCACGGCCGGTTACGCAATACTCGTTCCCTCATCTAGAGAGAACCGAGGTTACGTTAGTAACCGATTCGTTCTCTTACGAGAGGTTTTCTCGTATTGCGTAAGCTAGCTTGCGCTACGGGAACCCTTTGTCAACGCCGTGCGCACCAAGCATCCACTGCATGAGCCCCGGGGAATTAAGGGGGACCCGGGGGAGCCCTTGTGAGTGGGGAATTAATATTTGGCCGGCAAGTGTGCGGGCCAGTGTGTGTGTAGTACATAAGCACATAGACAGAGCGGCGGTGCCGGTCTGTGTGGACTGTGTCCCATTAATGCAGCTCACCAGGGGAGCTGTAGCGTATTAAACCACTAGCAGTTTAGCCTGCAGAGCGGGTACTTCCAGATTGTAAAATCTGACAAAGGTGGAGGGGAAGCCCAGCCCGCTGCCACACATATGTCGTGAATGGAAATCCCGCTGGACCATGCCCACGAGGAGGCCATGCCTCTAGTGGAGTGAGCCTTAATGCCTAGCGGGCATGGTAGGTCTTTTGACGCCGTACGCGGCAGCAATAGCGTCCACTATCCATCTGGACAGTGTCTGTTTCGAGGCGGCGAGACCTTTGGTGCACCCTCCGAACGAAACGAAAAGCTGCTCGGAGCTTCTGAAAGATGCGGAGCGCGCAGTATACAATCTCAGTGCTCTGACTGGGCAAAGGAGATTGGCGTCGCGTTCGCTATCAGATGCTGGTAGCGCCGACAAGGAAATGATCTGTGCTCTGAAAGGAGTACCGACCACCTTGGGGACGTAGCCGTGTCTAGGCTTTAAAATGACCTTGGAGTCACTTGGTCCAAACTCAAGACACGCAGCGCTGACAGATAGCGCGTGAAGGTCTCCCACCCGTTTAACTGATGATAGGGCAGTTAGAAAAACGGTTTTAAATGAGAGGTGTTTCACATCCACGGATTGAAGCGGTTCGAAATGTGGGGCTTTCATAGCTTCGAGAACTATAGAAAGGTCCCAGATAGGAACCGATGGGGGGCGCGGAGGGTTCATCCTTCTAGCTCCCCTGAGGAAGCGGATGACCAGCTCGTTTTTACCCTGTGACTGGCCGTGCAGGGGTTCAGCGAACACCGCGACGGCCGCCACGTACACTTTGAGCGTGGATGGGGATCTGCCCTTATCCAGCAGCTCTTGTAAAAACACAAGCAGCGGCGACACCCCAAATGTCCGTGGGTCCAGGTCTCTGTCGGTGCACCATTTTGAAAACACAGACCATTTTGACGCATAGAGTCTTCTCGTGGAGGGGGCTCTAGCGTGTATGATGGTGTTTATTACTCCTGGCAAAGCGACGGGTAGTCGTTGATCACCCACGCGTGTAGCGCCCAGCACTCTGCGTGGGGATGCCAGATCGTTCCGCGAGCTTGCGAGAGGAGATCTGCTCTCACTGGGATGGGCCACGGCGCTGTCAGTGACAGCTGCGTAAGCTCCGGGAACCATGTTTGATTCTCCCAGCGCGGGGCTATGAGGAGCACCGAGTGGCGCGTTTCCCTGATCCTCTGCATTACCTGTGGCAATAGAGAGACGGGAGGGAAGGCATAAAGCGGGCGGTTGGGCCAGCGCGTCCTCGCTTTTCGAGAAAAATATTGGGCAGTGAGAGTTCTCTTCTGACGCAAAGAGGTCTATCTCTGCTCTGCCGAATATGCGCCATAACGTCTGGACTGTTTGAGCTTGCAGGGACCATTCCCCTGGGGGAATATTGTCTCTGGACAGTCTGTCTGGGCCGTCGTTCAGGTGGCCTGGCACGTGCGTCGCCCTCAGCGAGCGCAGGTGGCGCTGGGACCAACTCAGTATGCGTTTCGTCAGATGGAAGAGGTTCCTGGATCTGAAACCGCCCTGACGGTTTAGATAGGATACCACAGACCTGTTGTCCGATCGGACCAGGACGTGGTGACCCTGAATGATCGGGAGGAAGCGCACGAGCGCGTACTCGACCGCTATCATTTCCAGACAATTTATGTGAAGGAGCTTTTCCTGAACTGACCATAGGCCAAAAACCGGAGAGCCCTCGCAGACCGCGCCCCAACCCATGTTGGACGCGTCTGTCGAGATGACTTTTCGGCGAGATACAGCTTCCATCATCACTCCCCGCTGATACCACTCGGCCACTGTCCAGGGCTGCAGAGCTGAAATACAGGTCTGAGTCACTCTGATTGGCTGGCGGCCTGTGGCCCAAGCCCGGCGAGACGCGCGGGTGTTTAGCCAATGCTGAAGCGGGCGCATGCGCAGTAAACCCATTTGAAGTACTGCTGCGGCTGAGGCCATGTAGCCTAGCACTCTCTGAAACTTCTTCAGAGGTGTGAGGCTGTTCATCTGAAATGACGCGGCTAGTCGCTGCACACGGCGCGCGCTGTGTAGATAAGCGAGCCGTCATTGCCACTGAGTCTAGTTCTATTCCAAGGAAGGAAACTGTCTGACTGGGCTGTAGTGAGCTCTTGGTCCAATTGACTGCAAGGCCCAAACTGTTCAGATGGCTGAGGAGAACTGTCCTGTGAGACAGAAGCTCCGTATGTGATTGTGCCAAAATCAGCCAATCGTCCAAATAGTTCAGAATTCGCAAACCCTGACTCCGCAGGGGTGCGAGCGCCAGCGTCCATGCACTTCGTGAAAGTACGGGGTGCTAAGGACAGGCCGAACGGAAGGACGGTGTATTGATAAACCTGGCCGTCGAGGCTAATCTCAAGAATAGCCTGTGACGGGATTTATCTGAATCTGAAAGTATGCATCTTTCAGATCGAGAGAAATAAACCAGTCCCCCTGGCGCACATGCGCGAGGAGTTTGCTGGTTGTAAGCATTTTGAACGGTCTTTTTGCAAGCGCTTTGTTCAAAACCCTGAGATCTAATATTGGTCTGAGGCCGCCGTCTTTCTTGGGGACAAGAAAATAACGGCTATAAAACCCCGACTCGCTCAGGGGAGGCGGCACTCTCTCTATGGCCCTTTTGCACAGAAGGTTTGCTATTTCTGAACGAAGCATGCACGCTGCTTCCGTGTTCACAGTAGTTTCGAGCCGCGCTCTGAAGCGAGGAGGACGGCGATCGAACTGTAGTACATAGCCTGTTTTATTGTGCTTAACACCCATTCGGATATCCCTGGGATATCTTCCCACGCTTTGAAGCGTAATGTTAGAGGGTGAGTGGCCAAATCGCTCTGATTGCCGCACACAGCGCGCTGAACAGAATGTGTGAGCGCGCTTACTGTGCTTATGCTGGACTGCTCGCAGACATCATGGACAGGCTGTTCTGTGAGTGACTTCCCGATTGAGGTGAATGGGGAAAGAGTCACGTCTGTTAAGTGATACGCAAGCATAGTCACGGGCACGGGACTTACATACAGAGAAGTGTTTGCTGGCCGTGTGACAGAGCGGGCAGAGAATGGGCGCGCGCACGTATTCGTGAGCGCATTTATTGACTCTAACACTCGAGTGGTTCGTAGCCACTTTTGAGTGTGCTCTGATGGGGACACGGAACTTGTAATGCTTGTGTGTAGAGGTGCACACTGGATTGTGGGCACATTTTCTACACATAAGGCTGGTCGTGTGACAGAGCGGCCAGAGAATGGGCGCGTGCACGGATTCGTGGGTGCGTTTATTAACCCTAACACTCGAGCGGTTCGTAACCGCTTTATGTGAGTGTGCCGTGATAGGGCCACGGGATGTGTAATGCTTGTGTGTAGGGGTGAACACTGGATTGTGGGCACATTTTCTACACATAAACATGTTTGCTCTCTGGTATGGACACGGGATGTGTAATGCTTGTGTGTAGAGGTGAACACTGGGTTGTGGGCACATTTTCTACACATATGGCATGCTTGCTCTTTACCAGATTTATTTGGGTCGCCGTGAAAACGGCGTTTGAGTGCAGGCAAGCGGGCGTTAACACCGGCTTGTTGGCTGCTGAATCTACCACTGTAGTAGCCTGAAGGAAGGGGACTGACAGGGGGGCGAAGCTTTGACGGTGGTCCGGCCGCAGCATGACTGATCCGTCATTTTGTCAACAAAGCTAGGAGGACTTCGGTTGTTCAGGTTTCAGCGCAATTCTAGTCCAAGGCCCGCGGGGGGGGGGCGGCGGTCTGCGGTGGCTGTCTGAGCGCGATCGAGGGCGGCCGCCCTGTCGACGCTGAGAAGTCTGGCTTTGTTGAGCTGGGCCTGTGAAGAGGCTCGTGCAGGAGGCTCACGTGGGCGGCCTGCAGAGGAGCTAGCGCGATGAGGCAGAAAGAGATTCATGGCTTGTGTGGCTTTTTGGACCTCTGAAAACCGGTCAATGATACCACTCACCGCGGAGCCGAAGAGACCAGATGGAGAGAGCGGTGCGTTGAGGAACGTAGAGCGCCCTGCTTCTCCCATGTCGGCTAGCGTTAGCCACAGATGTCTCTCGGTCACAGTCAGCGCAGCCATGCACTTCCTTATAGCTTGGGCTGCAGCTTTGGTAGCGCGGAGGGCGAGGTCCGTAGCACTCCGTATGTCTGCAACCGCCTCTGGATGCCTGCTTTCCTCATCCCACTCCCGCGGCTTCCAGTTCAGTGATGCGAAGAGCTTCGCTGAAGAGATGAAAATCAGGGTTCCAGCCTACGAACTACACTTATATGCACTCTAGTCACGCCCTTTTTGGCGGGCTTTGATGCAGTGAGCGCGCGGATGCCTCTCATTGGATGCGAGTTCGCCCAAGCTCGTCTATAGGCTGCAGCAGTTGCCGCAGAGCAACCAATGAGCTCGCTAGCTAGCCCGCTCAAGGTCTGCAGCTGCCGCACTGCGTTGACAATGGATACAAAATTAAGGATCATTTTTTGGCTTCAATATCTCAGAAAAGATGAATCTTTCCCGTAGCGTAAGCTAGCTTACGCAATACGAGAGAACCTCTCGTAAGAGAACCCAGATGCAGTTTATTGTGCAACCAAAATCCCAATAATACCCGAAAACAATGAAGATGAAGATTTGGTGCATACAGTGGGACTTTTTAACTATAAACAAGCCCAAAACACACATGAGAGTCTTATTTTAAATGTTTGGACTCCCAGCTGCTCACACAAACAGATAAGAGAAACTTAACCCTCTGGGGTCTGACGGTGTTTTGGGCCCTGGAGAAGTTTTGACATGCCTTGACATTTGTGCTTTTTTCAGTTGCTTAAAAACATATTAATGGCTAAAGTCTGATAACACTGTATTCAGCACAAACTGGGCTACAATAATATGTGAGCAACATGTATGTAAAGATTTGTATTTTTTAGAAAATAACGTTTATGCGTGGTTTTTGAAAAAACAAAAATTGTAAGTCATTGAAATAAGGCCATATAGCACATACTTAACATTTGTCCACAAGCCTTTTGAGAACTGGATCTTGTAGCCTAGAGTTTTTGCTACAAAATGATGTGAAAACCATCCTGATCACTCATTCATACAAAACAATATAGTAATTTAACTTTTGTAACATATGCGAGGAGGCGTGAACTATCATGACTATTGAGGTGATTTACACCTGAGGAGACAAAAGATCCCTCCCCTGGGCCTATCAATGAGGAATGTGACAGAAAGCAATGACAACTCTGCAGATTCTTGGCATTCTAGCTGTCAGTTTGTCCAGATACTCAAGTGACATTTCACCCCGTGCTTCCTGTAGCACTTGCCATAGATATGGCTGTCTTTTTTGTGTACTTATCATGCACCTTACAGTCTAGCTGATCCCACAAAAGCTCAATTGGGTTAATATCCATAACACTCTCTTCCAATTAATGGTTGTCCAATATCTGTGTTTCTTTGCCCACTCTAACCTCTAAAGAGTCTTCTCTTTACTGTTGTACATGAAACTGGTGTTGAGTGGGTAGAATTCAATGAAGCTGTCAGCTGAGGATATGTGAGGTGTCTATTTCTCAAACTAGAGACTCTTGTTTAGTTGTACATCTGTCCTTCCACATCTCTTTCTGTCCTTGTTAGAGCCAGTTGTCCTTTGTCTTTGAAGACAGTAGTGTACACATTTGTATGAAATCTTCAGTTTTTTGGCAATTTCAAGTATTTATTCCTCAAAACAATGATTGACAGATGAGTTTCTAGAGAAAGCTGTTTCTTTTTATTTTGCCATTTTTTACCTAATATTGGCCTTGAGATATGCCAGTCTATTGCATACTGTGGCAACTCAAAAACAAACACAAAGACAATGTTAAGCTTCATTTGATGAACCAAATATCTTTCAGCTGTGTTTGATATAATGGCACGTGATTTTCTAGTATCAAATGATCAATTTAGCATGATTACTCAAGGATAAGGCGTTGGAGTGATGGCAGCTGGAAATAGGGCCCGTCTAGATTTGATCAAAAATGACTTTTTTCAAATAGTGATGGTGCTGTTTTTTTACACCAGTAATGTCTTGCGATAACAACCGGCTGTATTTTACACAACTTATTATGTGGCTACTAAACAAATAAATAAATACATGGACAAAAAATATTGATTTGCGTTGACATTATGTAATTTGAGAAGAAAGAAATTGTTGAACAAGTGAAATCAAACTCCGGTTTGCATCAGAGTACTGTTTGTGGTTTCTTTTTTTGGAAATGACAATATGACTACTCGTTATCCATCTTATTATAAGACCACTAGCAAATCAACAATTAAATGGATATGACACTTTGATTTGCATTGAAATTGTGTAATTATGTGAGAAGAAAGAAAATGACGAACAGCTGAAATCAACCTCCATTTTGTGTCAGTGTTCTGTTGGTGTTTATTTTGCGACGTCTGCCTCCTCATTATCCAGGCTATTCAAGACTACTTGAAAAATAAACAAATAAATGGACATGAAACAATTATTTGAGTTGTAAATAGGGCACGATTGGGACAAAAATTCATATTACAATCATTTTGAAAAATATTGCGATTGCAACTGTGATTATGAAAATAAAAAAGTAAAGTTTTTCACGTTTAACCGCTTAAAGGCTACTAGGGTTTTCACACATGAGTCCTCTTAAAAAGAGCCAAAGAGATCTTTTTTTCTTTTTCAATTCACCCACAAACAAATAATGAAACAGTGATACAATGAAACAAACCGCTCTGTAATGATGCTCTAACTTTATATAGACTGGACAAAGCAGGGCAAATAAACTTTGCAGCGTGCAGACTATTTGTATATTTTATTAAATTGCAGCTCTTTGCGATTTAATAATCGCACAAGGTCATATCGCGACTTCAATTTTATTTAGATTAATTGTGCAGCCCTAGTCGAAAATATTTTATTACCTTACATGAAGAGATCACACAGTGATCAAAGAAGCAAGAGAGAAGGCTCGCAAGGCCCTGGAAGAGCGGTCTGATACGTGGAGCTGCGGTGGTTACAGAGGAATAACAGACCGCTAGATGTTGGCATTGACCAATCAGAATCGAGTACTCCAGACCACAGTGTAACAAATATACAGTATATATATATGGCAGCTATCATGCCAATTCATTGGCCAAAATCATTAATTGGTCAACCTCTAGTCCATACGACTCAAGACTTCCGAAAACATACATTCAATTTTTGTGTTTAGAAGTAAACTGTAAGTTGGATTCATGTTGTAGTAATCATTGGATAACTTTTTTATGATTGCTAATATGATTCTTTTATATTTTATTGCTAATGTTTTCTAACTGTATATTCAAAGTAATTCTGTCTGTGCTTTAGAGTATATGTTGGCTGTTTTGCTGTGTCTGGTTGGCTCTGCATCATCATGAGGTGAGACAGGTGCTGGAAATGCAGTTATCCAGAAAAGGTGATATAATTTGCCCCTTGTCTCCGCTTGCATATCACATGCTAAAAAGCCCAATCACCCACAGTGAGCATTAGGTTCCACATGGTCTCATGTTAACCCGCGTCATGTTTACAGTGCCATCGGATCAGCCCAGCAAAGCAGACATATTCGTTACAAACAACTGCGCCTGTTTTTAACACCCGTTCAGAGATAATCGACATGATAACAGGGCAGGTGAGGGAGCCGCACACTTGTCTGGCTAATTATAACATTTAAAAGGACAAAAGAGGATCGGGCACCTAGGTGGAAGTCATAGGCGTAAACTCTGCCGCTGTCAAAAAATGCAGTGAACTTATAAAAACACAAAACTAAAGAAATGTAACTTATATATATAAATATACACACACATATTATTGTTTAATTTTTTTTTTATTTATGCAGTAATTAAAAACAATTAATTTTAATGAGGCTTACGCTTCATTACAATTTATAGAATAGTTGGGGACAATAAATTATTTTGTATATACTACTACTACTACTACTACTACTACTACTACTACTAATAATAATAAATAGATTAAAAAGTTTGTGGGCAAACTTTAGGTTGACTTGAAAAAGAATGATCTGAAAGTTTAAGATAGATATGTAGACAAACATATAAAACAGACAAACAGACAGATAGATGGATGTAGTTCCAAGGTGATTGTCACGATTCGGGAAGCAGGACAAGACAGGCAGAGGTGCGGATCCAAATGCAGTTACTTTTATTTAAATGAACAAACGAATAAACAAAGGAAAACCCTCAATGGGGAAATAAACATAAACAGAGAACTCGGGAAGGGAACACAGAGCAGGATACACGACAAAACAAGGGGAAACAGTAAAACAAGACAAGGTTAGACGTGACATAGCCCCCCCTCTAAGGATCGGATCCCAGACGATCCAAAACGAAAAAACAAAACCCAAGACAAAAACCATAGAAAACAAAATGATGGCACCGTGGGCAGACAGACAGACCAGGGGGGGCACATGAGCAGGGAGGCAGTCCAAGGGGCACAGAGGGCAGGCAGGAAGTCCAAGGGGGGCAATGAGGGGAAATTAAACAGTCCGCGGGGGCACAAAGGGAAAAGAGACCAATTAGGCAGTCCCTGGGGGCACAGAGGGACAGGTTCAGGGGGCCTGGGAGGTGGCCATCGGACAGGGACGGGTCCAGGGGGGATACCGAGGGCAGACAGGCAGTCCAAAGAGGCCGCAAGAGGACTGGATCAGGTGGCCTGGGAGCTGGCCAGAGGGCAAGGACAGGTTCGGGAGGCCGAACCGTAGGAGGTGGTGCCGTAGGAGGCTCTAGAGGCGGAGACCTGGAAGGCTCTTGCGGCGGAGCCGATGGAGGTGGCACCGTAGGAGGCTCTAGTGGCGGAGGCCTGGAAGGCTCTGGCGGTGGGGCCGATGGAGGTGGCGCCATAGGAGGCTCCAGAGGCGGAGGCCTGGAAGGCTCTGGAGGTGAAGCCGAGGGAGGCTCAGGAGGTGGAGCCGAGGAAGGTGGCACCGTAGGGGCCTTTAGGGGCGGAGCCGTAGGAGGCTCGGGAGGCGGGGCTGTAAGAGGCCCTGGAGGCGGAGCCGAGGAAGGTGGCGCCGTAGGGGCCTTTAGGGGCGGAGCCATAGGAGGCTTGGGAGGCGGAGCCGTAGGGGGCTCTGAAGGCTCTGGGAGTAGAGCCGTAGGAGGCTCGGGAGGCGGAGCTTTAGAAGGCTCTGGAGTCTCTGGTTGCAGAGCCGTAGGAGGCTCTGGGGGCGGAGCCGAAGGAGGCTCGAGAGGCGGAGCCGTAGGGGGCTCAGAAGGCTCTGGGAGTAGAGCCGTAGGAGGCTCGGGAGGCGGAGCTTTAGAAGGCTCTGGAGTCTCTGGTTGCAGGGCCGTAGGAGGCTCTGGGGGCGGAGCCTAAGGAGGCTCGAGAGGCCTGAGAGGCGGAGCCCTGGAAGGCTCGAGAGGCTTGAGAGGCGGAGCCCTAGAAGGCTCGAGAGGCGGAGCCCTGGAAGGCTCGAGAGGCTTGAGAGGCGGAGCCCTAGAAGGCTCGAGAGGCTTGAGAGGCGGAGCCCTGGAAGGCTCGAGAGGCTTGAGAGGCGGAGCCCTGGAAGGCTCGAAAGGCTTGAGAGGTGGAGCCCTGGAAGGCTTGAGAGGTGGAGCCCTGGAAGGCTCAAGAGGCGGAGCTCTGGAAAGCTCGAGAGGCGGCGCTCTGGAAGGCTCGAGAGGCTTTTGAGGCGGAGCCCTGGAAGGCTCGGGAAGCTTGAGAGGCGGAGCACTGGAAGGCTCGGGAGGAGGAGCTCTGGAAAGCTCGAGAGGAGGAGCTCTGGAAAGCTCGAGAGGAGGAGCTCTGGAAAGCTCGAGAGGCTTGAGGGGCGGAGCCCTAGAAGGCTCGAGAGGCTTGAGGGGCGGAGCCCTAGAAGGCTCGAGAGGCTTGAGGGGCGGAGCCCTAGAAGGCTTGAGAGGCTTGAGAGGCGGAGTCCTGGAAGACTCGGTAGGTGGGGCTCTGGAGAGCTCGGAAGGCGGAGCTCTGGAAAGCTCGGGAGGCTCAGAAGGCGGAGCTCTGGAAAGCTCGGGAGGCGGAGCTCTGGAAAGCTTGGGAGGCTCGGAAGGCGGAGCTCTGGAAAGCCCGGAAGGCGGAGCTCTGGAAAGCTCGGGGGGTGCTGGCTCTTGGACGGTCATGGCTACTGGCACTGGCTCTTGGAAGGTCATGGCTGCCGGCACTGGCTCTTGGACGGTCATGGCTGCCGGCACTGGCTCTTGGACGGTCATGGCTGCCGGCACTGGCTCTTGGACGGTCATGGCTGCCGGCACTGGCTCTTGGACGGTCATGGCTGCCGGCACTGGCTCTTGGACGGTCATGGCTGCCGGCACTGGCTCAGGGACGGTCGAGGCTACAGGCACTGGCTCAGGGACGGTCGAGGCTACAGGCACTGGCTCTTGGACGATCATGGCTGCCGGCACTGGCTCTTGGACGATCATGGCTGCCGGCACTGGCTCTTGGACGATCATGGCTGCCGGCACTGGCTCATGGGACGGTCGAGGCTACAGGCACTGGCTCAGGGACGGTCGAGGCTACAGGCACTGGCTCAGGGACGGTCGAGGCTACAGGCACTGGCTCAGGGATGGTCGAGGCTACCGGCGCTGGCTCACTGACGTCTGAGGCATCAGGCTCTGGCTGGTTGGCCGCAGCATGCGTGGGCGCAGGCTCACTCACCGTGACATGCGCAGGCTCTGGCTCGCTCATGGTGACAGGCGTGGACTCTGGCTCGCAGACCGGGGCAGGCGAGGGATCTGGCTCACAGACCGGGGCAGACGAAGTCGGCCGTGTTGGCTCATGGACGACGACAGGCGTGGGGGCGAACTCGCTGACCGGTGGGGCAGGTGGAAGAGGACGAGCCAAGGACGACTGGAGGGGCACAGCCGTGGGAGGGGAGGCAGGATCCTCAACCACATCCACAGTAAACAGCGAGCTGCATGCCAGAAGTGTCTCCTCCATGAACTCACAGAGCGTCCAGCCGCGCGTCGGCGGCGGCGGCGGCGGCAACCGCTCCTGGAGCGAACCGGTCAGGCTAGCCTGGAAGAACACCACCAGGGAGGATTCCGGATAGTCGGTGGCGCTCGCTAGGTGCAGGAAGTCCCTAATGTGATCCTCCACCGGGCGGCTTCCTTGCTTCAGGTCCAGGAGGCGGCAGCATGCCCGGATAACCGCTGGATCCATATTTGGTGGATCGTTCTGTCACGATTCGGGAAGCAGGACAAGACAGGCAGAGGTGCGGATCCAAATGCAGTTACTTTTATTTAAATGAACAAACGAATAAACAAAGGAAAACCCTCAATGGGGAAATAAACATAAACAGAGAACTCGGGAAGGGAACACAGAGCAGGATACACGACATTCAAACATTCACTAACAAATATCAAACATCATGCACCAACAAACAACGATCCACAGTGACTGAACAAACAGGCAGGGTATAAATACAAGAAAGGACCAATGAACAAACAGAACTCAAAATAACATGATAAGGTGATGAACAGAAACCAATGGGAAACTAACGAGGGCAGGTGGAAACAATGAACAAGGAACACGAGGACTAACAAGACTGTGGAGGTACGAAAGGGACGAAAGTGAAAACTATGGAGTAACGAAAGGGACACAAATGGAAAACAAGGGGAAACAGTAAAACAAGACAAGGTTAGACGTGACAGTGATACTCAAAATGCTCCTTGCTACCCTGAGTCAAATGAATGAAAAAGGAAGTCTCTATGATGTTTACATTTACATTTATTCGTTTGGCAGATGCTTTTATCCAAAGTAACTTACAAAAGAGGAATACATTATAAGCAAATCATCTTAAGGAGACAGTGGTAGGAAAAGTGTCATATTACATTTTCACTAGCATCAGAATAGTATTCAAGACAGATTAAAGTGCAACAATATTTTATTTTATTTTTTAGTTACTGGCTAAGTGCTCATGGAAAAGATTGTGTTTTTAGTATTTTTTTGAGGACAGAAAGTGAGTCAGCTTCATGGATGGAGTTGGGAAGGTTATTCCACCAACGTGGTACAATGAAGCCGAAAGTCCATGAAAGTATTTTGGTGCCTCTTTGTGTTGGTACAGCAAGGCGATGTTCCTTAGCAGACAGCAGGCTTCTGGTGGGAACGTAGCTCTGCAGAAAGCTGGAGCAGACCCAGTGATTGTTCTGTATGCCAACATCAGAGCCTTGAATTTGATATGTGCAGCAACCGGCAGCCAGTGAAGAGAGACAAGGAGTGGTGTAACATGCTCTCTTTTTGGTTCATTAAAGACCAGACATACTGCTGCATTCTAGATCATTTGCAGGGGTCTAATTGTGCATGCAGGGAGGCCTGCAATGGGAGCGTTACAGTAGTCCAGTCTAGTTATGACAAGTGACTGAACAAGAAGTTGTGTGGCATGTTCAGAGAGGAATGGTCTTATCTTCCTGATATTGTAGAGTGTACATCTACATGATCGTATGTGGTCTGTGAAATGTATTTGGTTATTGATGGTTACCCCTAGATTTCTGAAAATTTTGGAAGGCATTACTGTAGTTGAACCAAGCTGCACAGTGATGTTGTGTTCAACAGCAGTGTTGGCTGGAAAGACAAGGAGCTCGGTCTTGGTTGGGTTAAGTTGTAGGTGGTTTTCCTTCATCCAGGCCGAGATGTCTGCCAAACAGGCAGAGATTTGAGCAGTCACTGTGGTGTCGTTGGGCTGGAAAGACAAGTAGAGCTATGTGTCATCTGAGTAGCAGTGGTAAGAGAAGCCATGTGCCTGGATGATGGGTCCCAGACATGTTGCGTATAAAGAGAAGAGAAGTGGCACATGCACTGAACCCTAAGGTACCCCAGAAAGTAGCTGATGTGACTTGAACACCTCAACTGTCCAGGTTACTTTGAATGACCTACCTGAGAGATAGAAATTGAACCAGTCAAGCACAGTTCCTGTGATGCCTAGAGAAGAGAGGGTGGAGAGTAGGATCTGATGGTTGACTGTGTTAAAGTCTGCAGATTGATCCAGCAGAATCAGGACGGATGATCTGGATCTCAGCAACTCAGTGACAGACAGCAGGGCAGTCTCAGTGGAGTGTCCACTTTTGAAGCCTGACTGATTGTCATCCAGCAGCTTGTTCTGTGAGAGATATTTGATTGAAAACTTCCCTTTCAAGTGTTTTCACCATGAATGGGATGATAGAGACTGAACTGTAGTGTTCTACTTGTGTGGGGTTAAGTGCAGGTTTTTTCAGCGGTGAGGTTACTCGAGCCTGCTTAAATGTAGTGGGAATAGTGACTGTAAGTAGAGATGTGTAAATTATATGTGTTAGTGCAGGTTGGATGGATGGAGAGATGGCCTGGAGAAGGTGGGAAGGCAATGCGGTCAAGGGAACAGGTGGTGGGGTGGTTGGAGAGGAGTTTAGAGACCTCTGTGTCTGTCAGAGGAGAGAACATGGAGACAGAAGAGCTGCATACAGGAGGTGGGTGTTTGACAGGGTGTGGTGCTGATAATGTATTGCTGATAACTGTAACATTCATAGTAAAAATGTGGTGAAGACATCTGCTGTCAGTGATGTGTCAGGCAGTGGAGGGGAAGGGCAGATACATATGTTGAATGTTCTAAACAAGTTGCGAGTGTCTGTGGTGCTGTAGGTGTGTAGCTGAAGTTTTTGCAGATTTAACATTATCTTAAAAAGTTGCAAGCAGATACTGATACTTACCCATATCTGATGAATCTTTAGATTTCCACTATCTCTTCTCAGCTGCCCTGAGGTCAGTCAAATGTTCATGAAGGATGTCAGAGAGCCATTGGCTGGGTGGTGTAATACGTGCTGGCCTAGAGGAGAGAGGACAGATGCTGTCTAGACAGGTTGTTAAAGTTGAGCTTAGTGTGTCTGTGGCAGAATACATATACAGTATAGGTACATCCAGGGCGGATGTAAAATATGTTTTGTGTGGGAAGAGATGTAGAGACAGCAGTAGAAAAGCATGAGGGTGAAAGAGAATGGAGGTTACGGCGAAAGGAAACCAGAGGTGTCTTTTTTAATATAGATGGGAGAGTCATGTTGAATTGAACAACGTAGTGCTGAGACATGTAAAGGAGTAACAAGAACATTTTTGTTGGTACAGTTACTTGTAAAAATGAGGTCCAGCTGGTTGCCTGATCTGTGAGTTGATGTAGTGTTTAGTCTTTCCAAGTCAAATGAGGCCAGAAGAGCATAAAGTTCAATGGTCTGGGGCTTGTCTTGGTGTCTGTTGAAATCTCCAAGAACTACAAGTGGCCTACCATCCTCTGGGAAGGAGGACAGCAGGACATCTAACACCTAAAGAAAGTTTGTCAACTGACCTGGAGGCCGATAGATGACAACAACATGTATTTTTGTGGGTTGCATTGTAGTAATAGCATGGCTATAAAATAAGTATTGTTACATAGAGAAGAGTGTGGTGAAAATGTCCAGTTGTTGTTGTTACCCTACCGGTGTGTCGAGGGCTGTGAGAGAAGGAGAAGTTGTTGGAGAGAGCAGCAAGTGTTGCTGTATCCTCTGGATGTATCCGTGTTTCTGTCAGTGCCAGAATGCTGAGGGTGGACCATGTGGTGAAGGTTGGAATTAAGTCAGTTTTGTTCACAGCTGTCTGGCAGTTCCAGAGTCCCACTGAGAAAGAGAGTGGAGCAGGTGCTGAAGTGTAAAGCGACTGTATGTTGTGTGGATTGCTTTTTGTCTTGAGTCTATGTCGTGTAAACGAGGGCTTATGTAATTCCTGAAGTAGACATGTTAGTATTTAGAAGGAAAATATAAGAAAATAGATGCATTTAAAAGATACTGAAGTACTATGGTGAGTGGAGCCTTGTCGGTGTCCTTTCTTGGTGGACTCAGGTAGACTCGCTGGTCTTTACACAAGTAGGTCTTCACACAAGGAGGGCTTTCCACAAGGGCTACCGCTTCCACATCAGCATTAACTTCAAATATATACACAATTCAACTGCAGACTCCTGTAGATAGATCACTTCTCCTGAAATGTCTATGGATCCCGTGGTTTAAATAGCTTACCTGCCACTGGACATGCCTTAATGCTACTTAGAACAACAAAGCTAGTCACGTGGACAACCAAAACTAAGGGTTACGCGAGGTGAAAAGCGTGGGAACAAATGCAAATTCAGTACACCGCAAACAAACTATGCTAAACTTTAGCAATAAATAATACTCTAAAACAAGTGAAGCACTGTTTATAGACACACTAAAAACAATGACAGTTTTACACACACTGGACAAACAAATCTAAATCTAGCAGTGAATTACCTGGGACAAGTCAAAACAATGTAGCACACACACCAACACACGTTTAAGTGATGCAAGTTCTACACAGTAAACAAACAGCACAAGTTTAGCAATGAATACTACACAACAACAAAGTAAAACAATGGAATAAACACACTTGCACGCAACTGCAGACTCATGTAGATAGATTGCTTCTCCTCTTCTTCATGTTCTGGTGCAGAGATATGTGATTTGTTACCTGGTGGCTAGGGTAAGCCCATTTGGTTGCTAGGCAGTTCCCAAGGTGTTATACAAAAGGCTCCTTGCTACCCTGAGTCAAATGAATGAAACCAAAAATATCTACGATGTTCTGGTGCAGAGATACCTGCTAGAAAATTCATAGCACAGGTTGCATAAATAGCCAGGTCGATTTGACACCTAATTAGTGGGTCTACGCCAAACGGTGCAGGACGAGTTAGGTGCCGAAGTTTTGTACGGAATAATTATAAGAAGAAGAATGTGAGATTCTTTGCAAGCACCACTAACAATAATATTAAGTTTAAATTGTAGATTGTGGCCCTTTCAAGCCAATCTAATAATGATAATAATAATAATAATAAATATACAATTATATATTAAAATGGATGCAATTGCTTGGCTTGACATAAATGTGTAAATAATTAGCAAATAAGAGTTATGTTTAAAACTTGCCAACACTTTTTAGTTTCATAACTGTAATCAATAACTAAATGTGTCATAGTGATATCCACAAGCAGTGATGCAAAAAAAATAAAATCAATAACGATTAACATTACACTCACACATGATCTCTTTTTTCTCCAACACAACAGACTGTATTTTTGCATATCTCAGTGTGTTTGGCCAGCTACTCAGATGCTCATCTGCGTCCTTAATCAAGTTGACAGCTTACCTCTCTCATGAAGAGATAACATTTATTATAGACGTAAGCTATACATATGGGCTGGATTTAAGTATACTTCAGGATCTATTGACTCCATCTTCAGTCAATAAATTATGCCCAGGTTGTGCCCACTGCAGAGCTGAATGCAGAATTTTTGCATGGTTAACTTTATGAGTCAGAATGCTAGTTTTCCTGGCAGCTGATTTTGCTTGAGACACAATTTTAGCTTTGTGTAGGTTTTGAAATTAAAATAGAAATACAGAAATAAATACACAAACACAGAAAGAAATAAAGAAAGAAAGAAAGAAGCTTATTTTTAACAATGAAAAATTACACTAGTTTAAAGCTTGTTTATGCTTTATCATTTTATGATTATCATCATTAGATTGCATTCTATATTAATAGCAGCCAGAACTACTGTAAATGAACTCAATGCAGAAAAATAAGTAAATGTTTCTACAATAATGTTTTATTAAGAATGTTAAAGAAAATGCAGGATAAGGCTAATTTTACTTTCTTAATCAAGTAAACATCAGAGATGCAAGCCTCTCGTGGGAGATTTTTTTTAAAGAAAATTGGCTTAAGCTAACTGCATTAGCTTCATTTTAATAACGCTAGGGAAAGGCACAGTGTCTCCCCCAGCTTAATGCTAATATATAAGTAGATTCACATTTGCCTGTGTTTACTGTTTTGTTTGCAGGAGTCACTCTGTCTGAATGCTTATGAACCCTATAAAGCCTGACATATGAAATGATAGTCTGAATTTTTATTTTATTTTGTGTTGTAATGGAGCTGTTTATTGAACCTATAGACAAAATATAATAATAAATAAATAAATAAATAAATAATATAACTTTTTTTTTTTTAATATAAATTGTTTTTATTGTATCATATTTGATACATCAGGCTTTAAAAGTCATTATCCTACTGAGACGCAGCAATTCATTTATTGTGTTATGTATATTAGCCCTTACATGCCACAGTAGTAAACCTTTGTGTATCTTAAGAATACTCTCTGTGCTTTTATGGCTGCCATATATTTAAGAGTTTAGCCATGACAACTTCCTTTTACTATACTTACTATATCATCATATAGTAAGTATTGATCACATTGAAGATGTAGAGGCTTTAGAAAATCGTGTATCATACAGCAAGATTAATTTGGTTAACATTATAGACATGAATAATCTTTAGAAGTGTTAGTGGTTTTAATGAAAGCACACATATTAATGATTTCACCAATCATTTGGCTTGTTTAGAATTAGAAGACGTGTGCCATTATTTTTCTGAATAATCAAACTTAAGATTCTCAAACTAAAGGAGGGGTTTCTTTTAACTTGGGACAGTAGGCAATCACTCATCAGTGCCTCAGGCATCCTTGTCTTTTTATTTCTCCTCTTTTTTTCTTTTACTATTACTGAGCCACCCTCCTTTTTTCGTCCAATGATGGCAGCTCATCTCCCCTGTGCTGCCACATCCTGATAAACGTGACAAGTCTTCTCGTATGTGCTGCTAACAGCCGGCTCACTGATTGGATGAGCCACAAGGATTAATGGATATTTATATTTCATTAAATCTGATGCTTGCCCAGAATAATGTATCATTTGCAGATATTGAAACATATGTCAACCCTATCCTCTTACCTATAATTCAGTTTGACTCAAATATGATGATCAAGTGTTATTATAGGCCAATATATCATCTGAAAAAAGGCTGATAGCTGCTCCATATTTATCACATGAAGAGGGAGTGATTCTATGTGTTGTAATTCTATAGAAGGCGTTTGCATTTGTAGCATTAAAGGAACTCATTACGAGATGAGTTAACTCAGGTGAACCGGAGATCAAGTCTACACGGCCATATGCTCATGTTACGTACACTATAAGAATATATTAATATTGATTAAGATAACATATGCATGAAAGATTAGCTTGTACCTATGCCTCAGAATAAGGTGTCAAAGTAACAATTATAATATATATATATATATATATATATATATATATATATATATATATATATATATATATATATATATATATATATATATATTAAAAGCAATGTTAACGTAAATATACGTTTTTACATGCACAGTGGGCACAAAAAGTATTTTGGACACTTACTTCACACTTAATCAAGTGTCATCCACAAACAAACTTCACTTTTAAATTGACTTTTTTGAAATTACTTGGTAACACTTTACAGTAATGTACCCTTTGTTAAGGCTCTACAATGGGTTTCAGTAATGACTTATATGTAATTTACAACTGCATTGTACATCATTTCTATGCAGTAATAACAACATATATAGTCAAGTCATTTTTATTTGTATATTGCATTTCACACTGCACATGTTTGTCAAAGTAACTTTACCAAAAGTTATTCTGTTAATGTCCATAATGTGTCAAATGTCTTAAGAGTCCTCATTGAGCAGTTTCATTGAAAAACATCATCGAAAATCATGCCTTTAAATGATTGGCAACACTTTACAATAAGGTTGCATTTGTTAACATTGGTTAAAAACATTAGTTAACAAGAACTAACAATGGTCATTACTTTTAAAACATAAAGAAATACATTTTAAAATCAAAAGTTGTATAGGTAAACATTTGTTAATGAACTAGGAACTAACTAGAGGACTGCCTGGGCCTTAAAATTAAACCAGAATACGACCAGTACCCGAGACCATGTGGCCGAACCTACCCGGCCAGAATGAACCTGACCCCAACCCAAAATTGCTTACTATCTAATTTCTTCACCTAGCAATGTACTGTTGCTATAGACTATATGTTATGTAAGCATATAGGCAACATTCGTAACAGTACTGTATCAGTAAACATACAGTTTTAACAAGGCACAGCAGCCCCTTATTACACTAGAGCAGAAGGGGGGGAAAGCATTGACTTACCGTTTATGCGCTGAAACTTCACCTGGTGCAGAACAATCTGGAATAATATGAATCAATGCAACAGTCCCCTCTATGCAGCCTGAACTTGTTTAGAATGTTGAATCTTTGTGACAGCTGCACTGAAACAATCTAGACCCAGTGCAAAAATGAAACAGAACACAGTTGTCACAACATGCATTTTTGAAGAATTTAAGTTGCTTTTAACATGACAGGGTGTTTAAAATATGCCGGTCCTGCACGAGACACAGAAGAAAAGGCAAGATGTGGTGCAAATGTCAAAGACATTCATCCAACGTGTTTAAACAATGGGAAAATAGAACAGATGCACGCAAAGACACATTCGGTGTGAACGGCCCCTAACTCGCCTGTTTATTTTTTTAAGTACTACTTGAAAAACTGACCTGAACCCATCCCAAAACCCACTGGGTTCTCGGGTCCTGTCGGGCCCGGGTTGGGTTGCAGACCTCTAGAACTAACATTAGCTAACAATGAACAATTGTATTTTTTAACATTAACAAAGATTATTAAATGCTGTAAAACATACTGTTCATTGTAAATGTATGATCCCTACCAAATGGAACTTTATTGTAAAGTGTTACCAAATTAGTTGTCCTTTAATAATAAAAATTACAATTTTAGTGTTAATAGTGATAATATTAACTTATAGGTTATAAGTGCATAATTAATACTCTTATTCATACTTTTAATAATCATACACATAAAATGCTCTAATTTATGATTTATGTCTGAATGCAGGAAAAACAGGCTATTTAAGTGAGATTAAACAGAATTATTATGTCATTATGCTACAGTAAGCTTTGTGTTTGTATTTATGGTAAATGTAAATGGTCTGCACTTATATAGCGCTTTTTTAACTGTAACGGTATTCAAAGGGCTTTACACCATGACTCATTCATCCATTCACACACACACACACACACACACACACACACACACACACACACACACACACACACACAGACACACAACACACACACACACACACAAACACACACCAATGAGCTGCCATGCAAGTGTCTTGCCCAATGACACTTCGGCATGTTGAGTCGTGTGAGCCAGGAATCGAACCACCAACTCTGCGATTAGTGGCCAACCCGCTCTACCACTTGTGCCACAGCCGCCCCACAATTGTTATAGCTATTTGTCATGTTGATGTCAAAAGAATGGTGCTTCTCCAAGTGCTCTCCCAACTTACCAAGTACTAGTCACCTTAAGTCCTCTGCAAAAACACTTTTCAGGTCTTCATGCTCATTTACAGCATGTATCACATAATAAATCCATGAAACAAAAGGTTTCAAATGTTGGAATATTCTGAATAAATGCTTCATATGTGTCCAATTAACATTAATGTACAATTTCATAGTTTACTAATGTTGAATTTGTGTTATTAAGCATTTATAACATGTGAGGTAAAATGGCTCACTATTTGATACGGTAGGTATTGCATGAAAGTCACCATTTTGTGAATGTTGTTATAACTGCATATTAATGATTTGTAATGCATTTGGTAACAAATTAGTAGTCATTTATAAGCCCCTTTGTAAAACATTAACAATGGGAATGTTAATGTAAAGTTTTACCGATTACTTTCCAAGGTGATTTTTAATGGATAAACGAAGACTCAGATGTCACACAGATGTCCTACTGTAACCACGGGTGTAGTTAATCACATTAACTATGGATGTTAACATTTGACAACCAGAAAATATCCGAATACGCTTTGTTTGAAAAGTGTGCTTGTGCAAACTTTCTTCAAATTAAATAGAGTTATGTTTAATATTCTGTTATCTAATGCAATGACATTTATACATTTTAACTGTGGCTTAACATTCCAATACTTTTTGCATCCCCTATATATTAGCTGAACAATTTTTTCCCCAAACTGCCCTTGTTATATGTAATTCTATGTCCCAAGTTATCTATTCAAATGTCAAGTGCAGTGAAAGGCTCAAAGGGTCTCGTATGACCACTGCTCACTATTCACCGCTACCTATGACACTTTTCATCATTGGTAAACGAGCGACCCCCTGCTAAAGACTTAGCTTTTGGGACAATGGGCCCCAGACAATGGCTACCACGCTTCTGTATCCAGAGCCAGAGCACAGACTATGACAGCCAGTCAGTCTGCTGTCAGCTTGTGTTCTGTCTGTCACAGTACACTCACCTCCTGGTGTTTCCAGTAATCAATACAGGCCTGAAATCACCTACCGCTCTCCACCTCCACACTAGCTGTTTTGTCCTCCTATCAATAATGAATTCCAGTCCCCCCTTTCTAGTCTACACACCGCTGACTCCATGCGGTCCCTTTTGCCAAACACACACTGCATGCGCACACACTCTCTCACAAAACATCGAGTCTAACATTTCTACTGCATTTGCTAATCATTAATCAATAATTCAGGGCCCCTCTCTGGTGGTGAAGAGTTGGTGCTTCCTGGAACATATGGTAGAAGGGCAATGGTGTTCAGGTTACAGCCTGTTCTTATGACAAAAGGCAGCTAGGGAAAATAAGTTGTTTTACTTTTCTTTTGTACTTATTTTAAGAGCTGACGTTTGTTCCTCTGCTTATTAGCCTTAATGACTGTGTGACTCCAGTGGCTATAACAGCCAGTCGTAAGTTGCAGTGTTAGCCGACATGATGGTTATCACACAAGGCACTTTTCTATACCTCTTAGTGTCTCTGGGATTCATATTTTTCCAGACTCGCTTTTTCCTTTGTAATTTATCTGCCATTATGTTTGTTTATATGGTAAATGATCTGCACTTATATAGTGCCTTTTTTAACCTTAACGGTTCTACAAAGGGCTTTACACTGTGTCTCATTCACCCATTCACACACACACACACACACACACACACACACACACACACACACACACACACACACACACACACACACTCACACCAATGACGGCAGAGCTGACATGCAAGGTGCTAGCCTGCCATTGGGAGCTCCTTGGGGTTCAGTGTCTTGCCCAAGGACGTTGAGTCATGTGGGCCAGGAATCGAACCGGCAACCCTGTGATTAGTGGACAACCTGCTCTACCACCTGAGCTGGAAATATGTAGCTTCTGTGGTTATCCCTCATTTCCATGATCAGTCATGGTCTCATTTTTCATACTAATGTCTTTGG
Organism: Xyrauchen texanus; assembly: GCF_025860055.1. NCBI lineage: Eukaryota > Metazoa > Chordata > Actinopteri > Cypriniformes > Catostomidae > Xyrauchen > Xyrauchen texanus. The sequence goes on from NC_068290.1 coordinate 36,489,149, forward strand.
ATAATGTGACATAACTCATTTCAGCATTCTGGTGGAGGCAAATCCATTTCCCATGCACTTTTAGTGCAGCCTGCTCCATGCGGTCTGGAGGTGAGGCTGACCAGTGCGAAGTGGCCTGGGGTTTTGGCTGGGAAAATTTTACATATGGATGTCTCTGTGGGCATCCATCCCTGGTGAAGGATGGCACCTTTCACACTCACCCATGACCTGCTGGTCTGTTGATAAATCGAGGATGCCACTGTAACATACATACAGACCAGCACTTTTTCCCAGGGCAATCATTTGCTGTCCAAAAATACAATAAAAAACTAAACAAAACAAAAAACAGATGCAACATATTTCTGTTATTATACTATTAGTTGTCAGGAAAAAGTGTTCCTTTACTATTTTATCAATTAATATTGTAGTCTTTCAAAATCTGTACACTATTCCAAACTTTATATATATATATATATATATATATATATATATATATATATATACATATACGGTATATATGTGTGTGTGTGTGTGAATTGAGGCTGTTTATCACTGAAAATCATCTCCTGATCACCTCTGTTAATGTCCCAAGATACACTAGAGCCAATGAGCATTTGACGTAACTGCCGTAAAACCTGTCATAATGTTTCTTAAGGCAGCAATTATTAATTAATGTATGCATTTTAAAGTTTATTCTTGGATAAAGTTATATAATCCTTTGAAAAAGCCAGCTGAAAGCAACATCAAAACAAACAAACAAAAGAAAAACACACAAAACACAATTAAATCGCGATAATGTCAAATTAGTTAAATGTGTCATCTTTGTTAAATAAATGTGCTTGCAATGAACATTTAATACATTTCATTGATACAAATTCCATAAAATAACCAATCAATTCCGTGAAATCAAAATGATATTAGGACGTGTAAACATTTGTACATCTCTAAAGTTATTTATATGTAAAATGATTAAAATTTAGACGCGTCAAAACATAAACATTTAACAATTCAGTATCTATTCAAACGTAAGCAAATGTTTTTATGCTAGAATCACACTTCTAGACATAAAATACTTCCTGTTCTGTTTTTTCACACTATCTATGTTTCCATCCATTTTCAAATTGAATTTATTAAATTAATTTAAAAAAACTCAGTTTAGAGCATGCAGAAAAAACATTGTCTCATGTCTGGGAAAGACAGGGAGTGCTATGTGTGTGTGTTTCTCCTTTCTTATTTCTTTGCCATGTGAATCTATAATATATATTTTTTAAAGTGTCAATAAACCTGCTATGTGGTACAGTTCACATTTGTATTCGACGTATTAACTCTGCAGACTCTGAGCAAGCTTTGGATTTTGTAGACACTGTTATTTCAAGATGACCAGAGCAACATCGCAGCGATGATTGGTCCACTGGTTAGTCCAGTTATGAATAAAACCTCTTTTATTCCTAGTAAATTCAATAGGAGTTTATTCAGTAAATGTGTTTCCATCATAGTTTATGCACATGTCTTTTTATTGAATAAAACATTTATCCATTTTGGAGATTTTATTCGCATCTTGGCGTTTGCAACCAGCAGTTTTCATGTGAAGTCCCAAAATGTGCATAAAATATATGAATGAAAACCAAGCTACTGACTTGCAAGCAAGTTTTACTCAAGCACTCACAAAGAGCAAAAGTGAAAAATTTTAGAGGAGAGCAAAACTAAAAGATTTATTTTAACAAGTAATGTCCCTGACTTTTTAAGATTTTATAAATTAGCATGACATTTCCAAGCCTGTAAATCACAATTTTAAAACACTCACAAAGAACAATTCCTAGCTTATGAAATATTTACAAGTGCAGAAAGACTATAACCTCTCTTTCTCTTTCCTAGCATTCAGCAAGATTAAAAACGATTATATATATATATATATATTCACTATAGAAATGTCCATGCCTTTTTAACATTGTATTCATTTTACATGACATTTCCAGGTCAGGAAATCAGTTTTTAAAGGATTATGAAGTGAGAGGTGAAGTCCATATAATCTCTGAAATGTTTGATGTGTGACTGTGACACTTATGAGACTTATTATCATATTTTTATTTACACTTACCCATGAGTTTTAAAGGCCATGATGCACAACCCTGCGTAACTTATATCATCCACTCACCATCATATATATAGTCATTGTCTTTTTAGAATATGAAGACATAATATTTGACCTACAATGTCCATTTTTGGGGCAGGACTAAAATCAACCATAGGGAATCTTTCTTCTCCACCTCCTCGTTTGCTAATTCTAATAATTATGATTTCATTTGGAATGGAGTTAATTGGTTTTGGTGCTTCCTGCTGGAGTGGGTCCAGTGTTTTGGAAGAGAGTAGCTGGGCGTCTGTGTTTCCCCTGTTAGCTCACACTTTAATTAGATCTGGCAGCAACCTCATAATGATAAATGCTGCAGATATGAATGGAAATGCAAATGCTGCTGAAGCAGCCCCAGTCATCATGGACCTCCATCATTAACACTTTCCTGCTGTCAAATCTATCATTGTCATGGGAAGGGAGTCAAGGCAGGTCATTTTTATTTGAATAGCGCTTTTCACAACACAACATCATTTCAAAACAGCTTTACAGAAAATCATGTATTAACAAAAAAATGTAACTGTCATACCAATAATGTCTTGGAGCGATCATGTAATTTGATTGTAAATTGTGTATAAAAATTAAATATTTAATTCATAATTGTATTTAGAACCCCTGTGAGCACAAAACTCCATAAGATAATGGTTCATGGAGAAATATAACCTTGGTAGAAACCAGGCTCACTGTGGGGGCCAGTTCCCCTCCAGCTGACATCATTAATATTTGTGTGCAGTGTAAGTCATGGTTTAAAATTATTAAATTAAGTGTTAAGGGCCAGTGTTTATTTATATATATATATATATTTATGAACTGAAAGGTTAATGATCAATGTCTTTGAAGTCCATTGTGGATTAAATGCAGAAGTTTACATAGATGCAACGTTCTTTGTTAGTTGGCTGATGAAGGGTTTGTGGCAATTAAATGACAGTCTATGTGTTCCATTTCAAGAGTGTAGTCCATCATTAGACCAAGTTGATGCAAGCAAGGTGCATCACAGTTCAACCGACAAGTCATTTCAGTGAGATTCGATGGGGTCCATCCTAAATCCAAGTTTCAGGCAATGGCATATGAAGTATCCGATGTCTTATGCTTGGAGTTGGTGTTAATTCACCTCTAAAGTCCATCGTAAAAGACTGAAGTGATGTCTGGCTGTCACCGGCTGCATTTAGTCATCATCACTCAGCCACACGTAGCAGTGGAGTCCGACACAAAGCAGGAATGGAGCTGGATCTGGCTGGCTGTTGTAACCTCAGGATATGAATCGCGAGGTTGAGACATGGAAACAAATAGAATAATATTAGCATAGATGTCATTCAATTTTATGCAGATTTATAGATCATGATAGATGTTTCTGGTTCCAGCAGACCTAACTAAAGCAGCCTAATTGTGAGTTGATGGATAAATATGACGTTAAATCTTGGACAAAAATATGCAAGTGCAGAGTGCGTGAGCTAATTGTCAGTAACAAAGCTTGCAAGTAAAACGTACCTCGTTTACATTTGTGTAGAACACAACTCGCACGTGTGGATCTCGCAAGCATGTTCAGGGATCTGCCAGATGTGTGGTTTTGTTATGTCTCCTTGCAGCGTGTTGATATATGTGATCAGTCATATTTTTTTCTCTCGAGTTTGGGATTTTAGTCTTCATTCTCACGTGTAAGTTGAATTCTACAGGCTCACGAGTCATTTGAGTTTTGACAGTCAGGACTTTGTGTGAACAAATTCTATTGTCTGCTGGCCTTCTCTGGGACTCCTGTTTTGATTGGCTGCTGGACATCTCTGGGAACCTCACTAATCTAATGAATATTAATTAGGTTATGCACAGATATTTTCAAATATTTTTTTTACTGTTAGATAAATAGTTATTCTTGATGACCAAATAAAGCGCTCCAATAAATATTTTACGTAATTCATTTAGCAACTTGTATCCCTATATTTTCCACTCTTGGTCCTGAGAAGTCTAGGGCTGATTATGTACTCGTGAAAACTGACAATTACAGTTGTCTACTCCTTTTGTGCCAATGGTTTCTATTTACAATGTGTTTTGCAGCGATTGAGTGTTCTAACCATTCACTAACATATCCGTTGAGCAATGAAATAGCAATGGCAAATCAGAGCCACTTAGATTAGTCCTCCATCCTATCAGTAATTACAACTGATCCTAATGCGCATTTTTTAAATTGTATGAATGCCCAGATGCTTGCTTTATGTTCCACCTCTGTTCGTGGTGGCACACGAAAATGAATACTGAAGAAACATCACTTGAGACTCGAAAAGAAGCTGAAGAACAAGAGCAAAAATCAATTTGGAATTATTTTGGATTCCTTGCTTTGAACGTAGAATTAATACAATGCAAACGAGCAACACGACAAAACTAAAATGATCCCATTCTAATCGAGGCACAGACGTGGTGTAAATAATTGGTTTATTATGCTGATTTGACAGCTATGTTTTAATGAGAGCATTTGTGAGAGGGCAGAACTTTGTGCGGAGCATCACTGAGTCAAAATGCAAGTCTCAAACAGTGTAAACCTGTTGAATTTGATTTGTACAAACTAGCAATAAAGTAATTCAGTTTTAACTGTTCTAAGTTTGTTTTGGAGGTGTAGCCAACATAAATAATATGGCATGAATAGCATATTTCAGGAATCACCGTCACTGTTATCGCGTCTGCTCTAATAAGACCCATTTGCCATGCAGCTGGTATTGGTAGATGTAACATGTTTATGAATCGCACAAACTCTGATCGCAAATGACTGTTTTTAATTTCCAAAGGGCATCCACTGAGGCCAAAAATAATCTAATGATGATCTTACATGAAAAAGTTCAACATTGAGGATCAAACGGGATGAATGGTCCCCTGTCTCGCCACCAAAGGGCTTACTGAACGCAGTAAGTAACTTGGTCAATTTAAATCGGCTGTTAATACGTTTGAATATTGAATATGTCATAAAAGAAACTGGAGCGCAGCTCATATCCACCATTGCACTCTGTAACTCTGAAGAACAGTACGGTTGCTTACTTTGTGTCATGGTAATTTCATATTTGAATTAACATTAATCAACATTAATAATCTTGATTACAATATCAAGGGCAATAATCGACATTTATTATTTTAGCTATAATCGTGCAGCCCTAATTCAGTCATTAGATGAATACATGGTCCAGCAGTCTGGTATTTGTGGAGGCTTTTTCACCACTAATACAAGGAGTTCCCAGTTCTAACTCTCCCCAATATATCTTGGCTACCAAGATTGCATCTGTATGTCAGTGGACATACAATAAATCATTATTTAGGACACATTTGTTTGCATTTTGCTTTGTGATGGAACTGGACAACAGCGTGCATGCACGATACAGAACAACTGTCAATTTAACTGATAACAGCCACGACGAGCACTCATCATAACATTCAAAATAACTAATTCCAGCATCTGACGGCACTCATTATAACATACGGACAAAATAGAAATGCTTGCTCAAGAACTGGTAAAGTTTCTTCTGCATAACACACTTACCTGACGATATCTATTTCAAACAGTGGTAGGGACTTATCTTAATTGGCCTGGACAAAAAGTGGTTGGTACATGTCCCAATTGTCCCACCTACAAATGAGTCCTATGACTGCATTATTTCGGCCTTAGGATCATTTGGATGGACTCCATGATTAAACTGCTATCAAACACCGCATTTGCCAGTGCAAAACAGCTAGTAATACTTTACTGACTACTGCTTGCATCACTTCATTCTCTTAAAATGGAACGCATAGAAAATAATCTACTGCTAAGAAAAGCTTTTACCAGTCAAACAGCAAAACACACGGCGTCTGCACTTCCACAGTCAATTCGGGATGGACTTCAAAGACATTTAATCATTAATCTAACAGTTTAATCAATATAATTTTGTTTTAAACATTGCCAAAATCTACTCAGTGTACTCAGTTGTATTACACATTGCTAACTGATACTGGTATTAGATTCATGCAGCATATCCATAGGGGAACTGGTTCCCACAGCTGAGCCTGGTTTCTTCCAAGTTTTTTCCCCTCCATTACCTAACATACACAGTTTTTGTTTCCTTCCACAGTTGTTTTTTGGCTTGCTTAATTAAATTTTCAATGAAACTGTTCAATGGGGACTTTTCAGTTATTAGTATGCAATAGTTAAGTATTTGTAGTATGATTTTCTGTAAAGCTTCTTTGAAATTATGTGTATTGTGAAAAGCTCTGTACAAGTACAATTTTCTGGTCTTGGCTGACTGTATGAAGACTTTTTAAAATGTGTTATTAGTATTAAGAAATGTGTCAAAATGTTAGGAAAAAACTAAAACCACAGAATACTACACAATATACTGTATGTGCTATGACATTACACTCAATGTTTGGGGGGATATATATTCAAATAGTCTTTCACATTACCATGTATGAAACCTGTCATTGCCATGGTATGTTATAGGTTCTTTAAAAAGGCTTGGTAGTTTAATCTTCATATAACAACCCAGATCTAAATGGAAATGCCACAGTGCCCTATATTGTCAGTTTCTACACAAATGCTGTATAACTTGAGGTCAAATTAGATAGTTTTATATTAGCACATTTTTGTGGAACACTCCCCATACACACACTTATGTTGCCTGATTAAAATAAAACCATTATTTTTGGGGATAAACATAAACATTTATTTTTTGAATCACATAATCACATATATAATACTAATGTGTTGAAACAGCAATGCATTCTCTGATTTTCTGGTCTTACCGTTTTTAGGGTTAATAACATCAACAGATGGTTACTACCTTCTATTTAAACATATATATATCATAAGCCAGTTGTCAATAGTGGTATTATGTAAGCATTTAACATGTTTGAATCACAGGTTCATATGTATGAAAAACTGAATTTAACAACACGTTGTACAAGTTGATCTCTCATTTATTTACACATGTTAATGAGGGACACAAAAGCCACAAATGTGCTTACTACATAGCTAGCACATCTAGATAGCTAAAGTTGGCGATGGTGTTACAATCCATGAATGAATTGACAGGCAGTGCTCCACTGAATAAAGAACCTTACAGCTGTTGTAAAAATTCCAAATATGTTGGAATTAGGTTATATTAAAAAAAGAAAAGTTGCCTCTTAAGTGTCTGCATCATCCTGCTTTTTCAAATCCGAGGAGCCTCCTTTCCGGAGATGGCCAGCAGCTAATCAAAACAGGAGTTCCAGAGAAGGTCAGCAGCCAATAGTATTTCTTCATACTCATGGACTTGTGAGTGTGTACAATACAACTTGTGCACGTATAGAACACATCTCGCACGTGTGAATCTCGAGTGCGTGTGTTCAGTTCTGTATGCGTGTCCCACCAGATGTGTGTTTTTGTTATGTCTCCTTGCAGCATGTTGATTGATGTGCACAATCATATTTTTTTCTCTCGATTTCTGCAGCTTTACATTTTTCTTGTAAGCTTTGTTACTGTGCACACCCTACCAAACAGGAGTGTTTCTGTGCTTGCATATTTATATCCATGATTTGACGTCATAGATAAATTAGGTGTATGCCTTGCTAAATGGAGGAGTCTTTAGTCTAGACTTAAACTGAGTGAGTGTGTCTGCATCCTGAACAGTCTTAGGAAGAAAATTCCATAGTACAAATTCCATAGTAGCCAAATAAGAAAAGGATCTACCTCTGTGTCAGAGTGGAGGGCAGGGCCGGGTCGTGATCATACACACCCGGTCCCTTATCAGGCTAATCAAGCCTCCGAGAGGGATAAAGGCCGACTGCGGAGGATTGTGCGGGAGAGAGAGATAGTTTACGGACATGTCCGTCATGTGTGTGTTTGTGTCTAAGTTTATCATTAAAACTATTATTTATATTGTCAAGTCGGTTCTCGCCTCCTCCTTTCCATTGACTGCTTTACAACCTCCTTTTGAGGATTTCGATATTCTAGGAACTATTAACAAGCCAGAATTTTTTTATCGTAATGAACGTGATGGAATATAGCATGTCAGATGGTCACTTAATTACTGTGGAGCTAGACCATTCAAAGCTTGTATGTAGTTAACAGAATTTTTTAATTAATGTGAAATGTAACAGGTATCCAATTTAACAACAATTGGGGCTAATATGATCATATTTCTTGGTTCTAGTATATATATATATATATATATATATATATATATATATATATATATATATATATATATATTTTTTTTTCTTCAAGTTTGACCTTAATCACATTATTTTAAATGATTTAGTGAGGGGTTTGTGCTTGGTAGTTTAGGGAATGTATCAGTCTCTATATGATATCTAGCTGATACATTCTCTAAGAGTTGTAGTTTATGTGAACTGTGTGAAGTCTCAAGGCAGCTAGCAGACGTTTGAATTAACGTCAGACCCTCAAGCCCCGGAAATGCATTTAACAATGGTGTCTGAAGACTCTATTTCCACGTTTCTTACAATAGAATCACCAATTATTGAGGCTTTTTCAACATGATTGTCAGTGGGTGCATCACTGAGTGGGGAGAATCGTTTGGAAACCCTAACAGTAACGGGATAGTGGTGTCACTTTGCTGAGCGAGTATGCCACTGAGACGTCACCCAAACACCCTGCTGCGGGGGCTCTAGAGCCGGAATCATAGTGTGTGTTTTGGTTGCTGTTCTACCCGTATTCGAAACAGTATGTACCAGCTTCTCCATCAGCCTGACTAAATACATTTATCACATATGAATCCCTCACTGCTGACAGAAGAAGCTAAAGTAAACATGTGGCATGCAATGCAGGAAGAAATAACATGAGCGGATGCCATGACTTGCCACAATGTTTTGTTGTTGTTGTTATGGTCGTTCTTGAGAGACGAGGGTTTGAGATCGATGTGGTTCGATGTGGTCCCTGATCAGCTGATGTTTGAGATTTATGCAATTATCTGTGTAAAACACAGTGGATAAAATGAATGCATGCAGTCAAGATGCGAGATATAGACAAGCGGGAAAAGAAAAAAGAGAGAAAACATTTGCGTGCGTAAAAAAACAGCAAGTTGAAACAGTAGAAAAGAGTAAAACCCGAAGCACACAGTAAAATGGCAAAGAATAAAATGAAGAATGTATAATAATAAGAATAAGCAATGCTAAGCAGGCTAGCAAGGTACAAACACTTGTGCAGCATGCCAACAGCAACCGGAACAGAAGGAGCGGGCAGAGAGTGTATCCCGCTGTAGCTCGGCTGGGGTTCTTAGAATTTAAAGTCAGAGAGGAGGATGAAAAGGTACTAGATATAATTTCTTAAGGGAAACACAATGCCGCAATAGACAAAATCATAGGATACGGGCCTTTCCTAACATTCTCAATTTGCCAATTCTGGATTTATTTCCCAAGCAGTATGTTTCACATGATCAAGCATGTTAAAATAATATTTGAAATGCCAGTCTCCCTTTAAAAGCATGACTTAATTCAATTTTACATTGCTTGAGAAAACTATACAAACAAAATGTGAGTAAAATTTGCTTGAAACAGTGTATTGCTAAGTAAAATCTACTTGAGAAGTTTTAATTAAAGCCACCAAGAATTGTGTGTAGCCTTTACTTGAAAATATGATCTGTTAAATTAACCTGTAATTTCTGCATGGGAGGTCCTCGAATCTGATTGGACAAGAGGAATTCTAAGAGCGTTGACAGCTTACTGGGATGCTTTACAGTTTGTTTCACTCCACTTGTGTTCGTGGTGTTACAAACTAATGTGTAAAAGTAGTGCAGATCTGTAAATTTTATAACTGTGACATTAAAGAATTGAATCAGCAGATAAAGACAAAAGACTGTCATGTGTGTGCTATAAGTTGAGCTGACATTGACAAAATGTGTTGTCAGTCAGTGTGCAAAATTATTTTAAGTTATATGGAATTTTCTCTCTCTCAATCGATCGGATTACTATTTCACTATAGCTGAGAAATAGAGTTAAATTAACAGCTTCAACATTACTGCCAATCACATATGAGGGTCACGAAAGATGGATTAATCAAACATGCTCAGGGTGCCTACCTGATACATGTTTCCAAGTTGGGAGAAGACATGACTTTCAATATGGTGGAAGAGAGCACACAAATGAGAGAATGCTATCAGTATCAGTTTCAAAATAAGAGTACCTCAAATAACATGAATGAAACTGTTGTCCTTCATGTGTTCTCTCTGAAAACAAAATACTTGAACGTGAGTGAAATACCCATAGGAAAATTCCATGTATTTTATGGCTGCATCACTCCACACCCACACTATAGCTGAGGAATAGAGTTAAACTAATAGCTGCAGCATTACTGTTCATCACTGAAAGGTATTCACATGCTCAGTCTCTCTCTCTCTCTCTCTCTCTCTCTCATACACACAAACTTCCTTGTTTCTCCAATAACTTGTAAGAAACAGCCTAAACTGTCATTCCTAATTCTAAAGTGTGATTTTTTTATTTAGTACATGAAGCTTGAACACCTCTTTCATACTAGCAATGGCAGGTCCAGAGGCATAAGAAAGTAGTCCAACTCACAAGTGTGTGTTTTTGGGACAGTCAATAGTTTTTCCCTACTTATTTATTTACTTGTTCTTAAACTGTTTTATAAAAGCAATAGTACACTCGCAATTGTGCTGTATTGTCAATCTATCAGCAGACTGTGATATTGCAAGTGTGATATTGCTGTAGTATGATATATGCTGTAAATGAGCATGAGGACCTGAAATATGTTTTTGCAGAGCACTTTAGGTAACTAGGACTGGGTAAGTTGTGACATCACTCAGAGTAGCACCATTCTTTTTACATCAATGTGACAAGGAAAGTGAGTCAAGACAATACAGTAATGAACACATAGGTGATTGTAGCAAACTTACATAATCCCTCCTTTTAATCTCACTGTACAAATATATTTTTGCTACATTGTGACATAAATAATGAATAAGGGAATTTAATGGTTTTGATTAATATATGTATGAAGATGTGAATGTATTAAGTATTTATAACATGTAAATGAATATGCTCACTATTTGGAAAGTTACCCTTTATACATGTTGCTACAACAATTTATAATGTATTTGTAAATGACTTAAAATTCATTATTAAACCCCTTTATAAACCCTTAACAAATAATACATTAATGTAAATTGTTACCACTTAGCATAATATTCTGCCAATCAAAACCTCATCAGGCCAAAATATTTCTTGCTGAAATTATACAATCCCCCTTTGCTTGGCGATTTTATCAGCACTGATATTTGTACATTTCAAATCTCTACTTTCCCCTTCTAATCATTGAGGTCCTTGGGCAGTACCAGGGAACAGGCTGGCTGATATATGATCAGTTTTGTCTGATTAAACACCCTACTCATGGACAACATGTTTCGCCTCATTGCGGAACTACAACATCGACACCTTAGAGCTGCACTCATGTGTTCAACATGTAGAAACTGCTTTACCTTGCTGAGTTGAAGTCTTTGATTACACACACACTCTACGTAAAGTCTGTGTGTTTGTGTGTGTGTGTGTTGTGTATGCATATAACTAATATTTGAAAATGGATTGTTTATTTGTGGGAGTGCACATGTGTATTTTTGCAAATGAAACATACCAATTTTGTTATTATTTTTATTGTGTATACGTGAAGGCATACTGAATATTATTATAGGTATATACTGTATACAGTGCATTGTTTGCTTTTATTTGTGTTGTTTTGACATGCAGGCACAGGTGTTATTGAATTATATAGGCCATGTGTTTGTGTGTGTGTGTGTGTGTGTGTGTGTGTGTGTGTGTGTGTGTGTGTGTGTGTGTGTGGCGGGTTTGGGTGATTTATGAGGACATTTGTTTAGGATACAAACTAGTATCCTAAACAAGGGTATTATGCTATAAATGTGGTTTATGAGGACATTTCTAGTGTCCCCATAAATCAAATAGCTTAAAAAAACATATTAAACAATGTTATTTGAAAATGTAAAAATGCAGAAAGTTTTTTGTTATTAAAAATCATTATGTCTGTGGAGAGTCCTCATAAGAATAGCTGCACCAACGTATGGGTGTGGGTGTGTGTGTGCACACATTAATTTGTGTTTTTGTCAGAGTGGGTGTTCTCCTCTTATTGCCTACATTAACTATAACCTTACCAGAATTTTGTCCTACAGGCCATGTTAGGCAGCAGCCACAACAACAAGCGCAACTGTCACACTCGATGGCTCCTTTTCTTTTTTCCCCTGCTAAATTATTTACAGCTCATTGTCGGACAAAGCTGCCCTGGCTCTACTGTCGTGTAAAAGACACCGCTGACAGATTCAGAACGTTCCTTTTTTTCCCCCACAATGCAATTAAACATTTGTTAAAGTCAAAGGAATGCATCGATAAACAACAGTATTTTTAATGATTCTAAATGATTTTAGTTTTGATGCTGATTTGTGCTAAATATTACAGTTATCAACTACATGCCTAAATATTCACACTATGTGTACATCATAAGAGTTTGGGAATTCTTCTATGTACTTTGTACAATTAACTTTTAATCATTGTTTTCACGCTGGAAGAATTATCTCAGTACAAATTAGTTTTCTTTGGATGCTTGGGAGAGAGAGAGAGAGAGAGAGAGGCACCTTAGACCTTAGTCTTTTCACTCTTTGAAAGGTGAAACAGTGCAATATGATCACCTCTTACACTTGCTGTGCCCAAATAAGCACTGCTGAATATTACAGATGGCATTATATTTGCATCCTATTACAAAAAATTGTTGGCAGAAACTAGACAGAAACGGGCTTTCATATTTTTCCTCAGCTTCAGCTGAACATCACAAGCATATTGAGGAGCTGAGACATTTATTGTTTTGTGTGTTGTCAGCAGAGGGCTCTTGGTTGAACTGGATGGAGAGGAGCAAAGGACATAATGAGAATGCTTAATATCCAGTCACCTGCTGGGATGTTGTAACTGTAGGCTTGTTGGAAATGTTTCTAAGCAGTGAGGAACATGTAGCTACTGATGATTTTGCCCACTGCTGGTAAGTGGTTCCCTCTGCAATTATTGAAGCCAGCTGGTTCCACTGCTAACTCCATGGTTTAATCATGGACGGCAGATGAGAAATAAATAAATAAAAGAAAACGCTGAGCATCAGGATGCAGGCTACACCAGAGTAGCTGTCCCTTACAGCAAGCTTGAAAAACATAGTCAAGCCAAGCTGTTTGCTCTGCAAAAAATATGATATTTAACAATAGGATGTTTGTTTTGATTTGAGTGCAGTGTAAATGTTAAGAAATTACCATCAAACATGACCTATCAACAGAGAAGCTAAGTGTGAACAGGCTATGTTACGGATTAGCACGAAATTGCTACTTTCACGTTCAGAGCTATTTGCAACAGCTGCTCTATGCAGCCAGACAATGAGATCATCTAAAGGAACCTTATTTGTAATCAAATCTGTCATTAACTATTCATTGGATAAAAAGTTCACCGGCCATTGTTGCTGTGTCAAGTAGAGCTTCTGGGCCTTATGGGATGAAACAAAATGTGGGGGGGGGGACTGTTCTATTTACCATCTTGTGCCAGGTGGAGGTCACTGTGGTGACTAGCGGGGTAGCAGCTTAGCATCACTCATTGGGTAACCCAATCACCGGCCGTGCCCTGGCAGCCCGGTCCAGGCCTGAAGCCATACGAGACTGAGAAGCAATATGCGTGGAGTGTAATGGTTGGTGCAGCTTTGACTCAGGTGATTGTGTGATCAAATTACCTTGAGACATGTTGTATTAGCACTGATAGACAAAGGGGCTAGCGTGAGAATGGAGTAATGATTCAACTTTGAAGATGGAATTGTCTTGAAGTGATTGTGAATTGTACATTATGGCTCAGAGATCATTTTAAAATAAAGTGCACTTCATTCTGTGCTCGAGTCATTCTGAATTAGCAATGTCCCTTTCAAGGCAATTTAGTCAACTCAGCAGCCATCTTTGGAATGCTCCCGGGCAGCTATCTAGGGCTGGGATATCCAAACTACAGCCCGCAGGCCATCTGCGACCCGCTGGCAGCTCTAATATTTTTTTAAGAATTTTTGGAACATAATTTGGCCCGCTATTGAGAAATTATATGAATTTTGTATTCTGAACACTTGGTGTCGCTATCACATACAGCCACATTTTATAGTGCAGTCTCCACTAGAGCATTTTCTTTAGTTTCCACCAGCTTCATCCATTTGAAGAATTCAGGAGTTTGGAATCCTCCAGATTTCCACAGATTAATCACCACATAAAAAGAATGATGCATTTGTTGTAAGACTGCCATCCGGTTAGATACTTTGCTCATATACTCGTTCTCGATAAAATGTCCAGATACCATATATAGTACAACTGAGTAGAGCTGCCATTGCGCAGTGTGACCGGCCGCACCGAGTTTATTGAGCGTGCAAAAAGATGCGCTAGCCGAGCACAGAATGTCTTCTGCAGCGTCGGGAAGTTTATTAATTGTTGTGAATTGTTTTGTTTTAATGTTTCAATGAAATAAAAAAAAAATAATTCACAGACTTCTCAGCACCATTTGAGAGCAAGGACATACAGTGGTCAGCCACAACATTAAAACCACCTGCCTAATATTGTGCAGGTCCCCTACGTGCCGCCAAAACAATGCCAACCCACGTCTCAGAATAGCATTCTAAGATGATATTCTTTTCACCACAATTGTACAGAGCGATTATTTGAGTTACCGTATACTTATTCAGTTTGAATCAGTCTGGCAATTCTCTGTTGACCTCTCTCATCAACAAGGCATTTCCATCCAAAGAACTGCCGCTCACTGGATGTTTTTGGCACCATTCTGAGTAAATTCTAAAGATTGTATTGCGTGAATATCCCAGATCAGCAGTTACAGAAATAATCAAACCAGCCCATCTGGCACCAACAATCATGCCATGGTCCAAATCACTGAGAATTTTTCCCCATTCTGATGGTTGATATGAACATTAACTGAAGCTCCTGAGCCGTATATGCAGGATTTTATGCACTGCACTGCTGCCACACGATAGGCTGATTAGACAATTGCATGGATGATTGTTGGTGCCAGACGAGCTGGTTTGAGTATTTCTGTAACTGCTGATATCATGGGATTTTCACACACAACAGTTTCTAGAATGTACTTGAATGTAAAATTTTGGTTAGGTTTAGTTTTTTTTTTACAGTACATTTTATGGTTAAGGTTAGGTTTGAGCTGCCTTTTCACTGTCTCCGACATTCACATTAAGTGCAACGGTAGTATTTCTCCCCCTAGCTTCAGTCATGATGAACTGTCAATTTCCTTGCAATGGATTGTTTTAGTGAGCTACCAAATCTCAGAATGACATAATATTATTTAGCTGAGATAGACACATTTTTATAAATTCAAGATTAATAGTCACTCAGTATTTATTATTAGTATTATCATAACTTAAATAAATGATATCATTACAGAAATAAATGACATGTACTCATTTAATCACACATTTACTGTAGTCGTTCATAGGGGGTAGACATTTTGTACATAATTTACGAGCTGGTTATTTCGTATGGTCTCGAACGATGTTGTTCACATAAACTCATATGATTTAATCACGTACAAATTCCCAGATGTTAAATGCGGAATAAGTGTGAGTTCCGCACATGAGGCATTAAGGACATACTTATCCTTATCCCTTATGCAAACCACTTATCTAAACTTAAGTTCAGTAGAATTTAAGTGAGTGTGTAAACATGATAGGAAGCTGTTGTGTGTGACAGAAGCAAGTAATTGTAGCATATTAGATGGAAACGATGTCATTGGCTGTAGTGAAAGTCATAGGAATTCAGATGAGTGCAGTCGCATGATATCATACGAATTGGCCAAATTTAGAAAAGTCGCATGAATCCTGTCGATTTCACCATGAGAGTGTGTTGCGATAAACACATACATACTGAGTTAGCTGCTGCACAATGAGACAAAATGCAAGACATGCTGCATCGAGCATGTGTTATGCTGCTGCACAAATAGACAAACAATCCCCCAACAAAGCAGGGAAGCTGCACAAACGCATACAACATAAACACAAAACACAAACCCCCAATTAAGCAGATCTGTCATCAAGACTTATGTACTGCTGCTGCTTTGATGGGCCATGTGCACCAAGTGTATGCTAGCTAGGCCACAGGCCATATGGCATAACGCTAATTAACAAAATTCTACGGTGACCGGGAGGGGACATGTATGGTTCACTTGGTTTTGTCGTGGCCACGACATATTAACTCATGGGAACGTGATAATATGCTGTGGCCACGACATATTCATTCGTGGGAACGTCATATTAACTCGTGTGAACGTGATAATAAGTCGTGGCCACGATATAATTTTGTCGAGGTAACGACATCCTTATGTCGTGGCCTCGAGATCTTATGTTGAGGGAACGACATCCTTATGTCATGACCACGCGATGTGAAGTCGTGGCCTCGAGATCTCATGTTGAGGGAATGACATCAGTCACTGTAACCATATGCTACAGCAGTCGGCATGAGATGGAGATGACTAATGAAATAACATTTTACTTTGAATTAAGACTGTCATATAAAGATATAGTGTTGACTCATTAAGACATGTGTACGTTATAAGTGAAAGACACCTGTAGCGCATTCTTTCCCTTAAGCCAGCAAATTTCCAATGGCAAAGCCCACTAAACTTAAGAAAGCGCTTCAGGTGTCTTTCACTTATAACGTGCACATGTCTTAATGCCAGAGACTGCACTATATCTTTATATGACAGTCTTAATTCAAAGTAAAATGTTATTTCATTAGTCATCTCCATCTCATGGCGACTATTGTCGTTCCCTCAACATGAGATCGAGGCCATGACTTCACATCGCGTGGCCACAACATAAGGATGTCGTTCCCTCAACAAAAGATCTCGAGGCCACAATATAAGGATGTCGTTACCTCGACAAAATGATATCGGGGCCACGACATATCACGTTCACACAAGTTAATATGACGTTCAGACGAATTAATATGTTGTGGCCACAGCATATTATCACGTTCCGATGAGTTAATATGTCGTGGCCACGACAAAACCAAGTGAACTAAACATGTCCCCTCCCGGTCACCATAAAATTCCAATATGTGCCTTGGCCTGCTTAGCTAAACAGCTTAAATGCTCATAATGTGTACCTGAGCTAGGAAATCCTGGAGATTATTTAACTAGTGATTTAAAATTGCAGTTCTATGTGTCAAAGCAGACCTTACCATGCAAGCTGATAGAAGGAAACCCTCAGTAAACCACCTGAGCAAACAGCATTTTCAGCAGGCTGCAGAGAAAAAAGCTTAACTGAAAACCTGAGCCATTCAAATATAAGACAAAGACAGAGACACAAAATAATTGGCTACCCAATGCCAATCAGAGAACCAAAAAACGTACGCCATGCAAGCCAATTGGTGTAACATGTCACATGTAAATGAGCTGAT